>NC_043006.1:105198483-105205983 GCF_006345805.1 Octopus sinensis | reverse complement strand
TCAAACTGGCTTCGTGAAGTTTTGACAAGCGACGCTGAAAGCGATTTGAGTTTGAAATCACTGATTTTTATCTTACTATCGTTAAGCTCCTTATTCTCAAAGCATTAGCCTTCTTAAATAACAACGAAAACTCAACGAATCTGACGTTAATGTAATTATGCATGCAAGAAATCTTTCTTGGTTATTGATTAATATACATAGGTTTAAAAATAATTTCAAACTTTTGCCACAAGGGCAGCTTGGGATGAGTCGTTACATCGACTCCAGTATTCAACTGGTACTTAATTTATCGACCCAGAAAGGATGAAAGGCAAAGTCGACCTCAGTGGAACTTGAACTCAGAACGTAGCGACGGGCGAAATGCCGCTAAGCATTTCTTCCAGCGTGCTAACGATTCTGCCAGCTCTCTGCCTTTCTGAATTTAAAAATAGTAGAAACTGAATTATTTGATTTATACATGGCAGAAAATTGCGGGCAAAATTTTCTGAATCTATATCCTTCATAATTTGCAGAAAAAATTTCCTGCAATTAGAAGTAGCCTTTGGAGAGATGGCCTCACATTTGGTCACAAAATGATTCATAGAAATTTAATTATCGTTAGCTACCCCTCATACAAGATCTTGACATGATTCATTAGCAATTATATTGCTGAGATAATTTACTACAATTACAGCACCTCTCAGTAACTACATCAGTGGCAGTAATTATTTGTTGAATATTATCGTCGAACTCATTCGTATCTTGCGCCGAAATATATCGAAACAACAATACTAAGTTTAAAAACACTCGTAGGATTTTGTGATTATTTTTTCATAAACGTGGGAAGGAAAATCCCGAAAAAGTCTCTCGGGAAATATTCTTCACATGCGTTTCAGATCATTTGGTCAATGCTAGAGATTACACCATCGTACTAGCATTGTAGTAGCATGGAAACAGGGTATGAACTGATCTTTTTAATTGTTAAGAAATTTGTTGCAAAATTCTGAAGGGTAGAACGTAAGAGCTAAGCTATTATGAACATTTAACATGTACCCTAGTACTTATTATTTAATTATGCGCTTCCTAACGGATATTCAATTCATAATTAGATAAGGTTGCAAGCTATATATGTTCCTTAGCTAAAATTTCTGGAAATTTATCGGTTTTTATAAAAGAAAAGTTATCTGTGCTACAAGATCACAAGTTTTCTTACACAAACACATGTATATATATATAATATATATATATATATGTGTGTGGTGTGTGTGTGTATGTATATGTGTGTACTGTAAGTCCGCTGCCCTAACCACTGTTATACATGTGTATATATATGTGTGTGTTTGTGTGTTTGTGTGTGCGTGTGTGTGCGTGCCTGAGTGCGTGTGTTTGTGTGAGTGTGTTTGTGTGTGCGTGTGCGTGCGTGTGTGTGTGTTTGTGTGCGTGTGTGTGTGTGTGTGTGTGTGCGTGTGCGTGTGTGTGTGTGTTTGTGTGCGTGCGTGTGTGTGTGTTTGTGTGTGTGCGTGTGGGCGTGTGGTGTGTGTGTGTGTGTGTATGTGTGCGTGCGTGTGTGTGTGTATGTGGCTTCTTTCAGTTTCTGTCTCTTAGTGCAACTCACAAAGCTATAGTTGGCTCAAAGCTATATTAGATGACACAATTCAAAATGTCCTATTCGATTTCTTCAGAAATATCCCTACCAAATTAAGTTCCGAATAACTCAAATTTGAATTTTGTCATTTCTGTAAGACACACATATGTATACACACATATCTATGTACTTACGCAAGTCTATCTATCCATCCAACCATCCATCTATCTATCTATCTATCTATCTATCTATCTATCTATCTATCTATCTATCTATCTATCTATCTATCTATCTATCTATCTTGTCTGTCTGTCTGTCTATCTATCTATCTATCTATCTTTCTATCTATCTATCTATCCATCCAACCATCCATCTATCTATCTATCTATCTATCTATCTATCTATCTATCTATCTATCTATCTATCTATCTATCTACCTCTATCTATCTATCTATCTATCTATCTATCTATCTATCTATCTATCTATCTATCTATATATATATATATATCTTTCTCTGATTGACTGTCTATTTGTTTGTATGTATGCATGTATGTACGTATGTATGTGTTTATGTTTGTCTGCATGCGTGTGAGTGTATATATAAAGAGACACAGATATTTGTGATTATAGTGTGTGATTATATGCACGTATTTGCGAGATCATTTATTTTTCTTTTAATTTCAGACTACCACAAGATGGCGCCATATCTTAATCACAATCTTCATTAATTCCATCACGGCTGCTATCTGTCATTACTTCATCGTGTTTACTTTGTACATCAATCATGGTCGACCTGTTTGTTCATCCGCTTGTGTGGGTTTAATAAATTTGATAGAGAGCAACCAATTTTTAACATAGAATATATTGAGGTTATGGTTCTTCCTCTCTTTTTTTTTACTTCTACTGTAGCAGTATCACAGGCGCAGGCTTAGCTACGTGTTTAAGACGTCGGCGTCGCAGCCTTGTGATTTCAGCTTCTGCGTCATTGAGTGGCGCCTTCGGCAAGTTACATCTACCACAGCACACTCCGAGCAGTACAAACCCACATACACATACACACGCACACATACACAACACGCATAGATACGTACGAATGAGTGAACGAGCGAAAGAGAGTAGCAATCAGCTCATTTAGCTGGAGTTACGTTCATTTTATAACCATCTGACACAGTCTTCAGTTTTGTGGATGTCCCACGCACCGCGTCAAATGTTTCCCAGCATTCAATGAGTTAAACGTGTCGTATGCCCACAAAGCATTAAGTTTTGTGGGGCGGAATCGATCTGTTATTTCACACACACTCGTTCTTCCTCTCCCCCTAGTCCCTTGTGGGCAATAAAAAAATATATATAGGAAATCTGAGCTGCACAATCAGGTTACCGATTTAGACTTTCACTTAATTCCGCGATATTTTCACCGTTTGAGTACACACTCAAGAAGTTTTATTTCTATTCGAAGTAAAGATCGACACAGATCCAAAGGAACAGGAACAAAGGGAGATAAGAAAAGAAAGAACAAAAAGTAAACAAAAGGCAAAGATGTTGTGGTGATGTAAAGCAGCGTAAGACGAATGCACCTCATATCCCAGAAAAAATGGGGTGCTCAGTTTTGCCCCACGGTAATGATCGCGATGGCGCTGCCGCGGAGAATAGCCAGCGACAGTTGCTTCAGCAGCCACTCCATCTAGCGGAGCTCGCTTCTCCGATGGGACGTCGTTATCCCTGTTTTGCGGAGGAAATCGGACGAAATCCTAGAACATTTGACGTTTCGACGGCAACCGCCACAAACTGATAGCGGTTGGCCAGGCTCCCGTATTTATTGACATTTCTCTCCTCTGCATTATGGGCGCCGACACCAGTTTGTAGCAGATGCTGCGGTGGTACTCACAGGTCCTTTGGATTGAGCTTATACCTCTGTTTTTATACCTCCTTACAACATACATTCTACCACCAGTATCGATAGCTACTAGTATATTTCTCTAATGCGGAACTCTTCAATCGTCGCCTCTACCACCACAAATACTAGTAATTTCACTAGCACTGCAAAAAACTCTAAGATATAGGCGCAGACGTGGCTGCGTGGAAGAAGCTTGCTTCCCGACCATGTGGTCCTGGGTTCAGTCCCACTGCGTGGAACCTCTTCAGGTGTATTCTACTACTGTCTCGGGCCTAATAAAACCATAAAGCCTTGTGAGTGGATTTGGTAGACAGAAACTGAAAGAAGCCAGTCGTATATATATATATACGTCAGTGTTATTTTCAGCTTTGCGTAATTTAGACGACAATTTATTCACCGCTCCCTATATATATTATATATATATATATATAATATATATAATATACTATGTTACATTACTCGATAGTCAAGATAAACTCTGAGTTTCAGATGCCGAAGTGGGAATCCACAACGTCATCTCTTCGGTTATCTGGCTAGATAACCGAATATAACCGAAGAGATGACGTTGTGGATTTCACCTTCGGCATCTGAAACTCAGAGTTTTATCTTGACTATCGAGTAGTAATGTAACAATATTATTTTATAGATAAATTTCCTCTTATTTACATATATGAGGTCTCTTTATTTCTTGTGTATCTTACCGTTGTACCAATATATTATATATATATATATATATATATATATATATATATTTTATCTTTTACTCTTTTACTTGTTTCAGTCATTTAACTGCGGCCATGCTGGAGCACCGCCTTTAATCGAGCAACTCGACCCCGGGACTTATTCTTTTGTAAGCCCAGTACTTATTCTATCGGTCTCTTGCCGAAACGCTAAGTAACGGGGACATAAACACAACCAGCATCGGTTGTCAAAGATGCTAGGGGGACAAACACAGACACACAAACACATACACATACATACATTATATATATATACACACACACATGATGGGCTTCTTTCAGTTTCCGTCTACCAAATCCATTCACAAGGCTTTGGTCGGCCCGAGGCTATAGTAGAAGACACTTGCCCAAGGTGCTACGCAGTGGGACTGAACCCGGAACCATGTGGTCGGTAAACAAGCTACTTACCACACAACCACTCCTGCTATATATATATATATAGATAGATATATGTATATATATTTACATATATGTTTGTATATGTATTTTTTTATCTATCTGTCTATATACAAGAGCGTGTGTGTTTGCGTGTGCATGTGTATATGTGCCGTGTGGTGGTGTGCATGTGTGCGTGAGCGTGTGTGAGTGCGCGCGCATGTGTGCGTGTGTATGTCTGAGTGAGGTGTATATTTATTCAGCTTTGTACAAAACCTTTTCAACGGGAGCCTTTATTTACGAAAACTTCCTCCAGTTACTGACAAACATATAACTACCTATCTTTGTCCTGTTCACCTGTTTTCGTGTCAAGTATTGTGTACAGCACC
Organism: Octopus sinensis; assembly: GCF_006345805.1. Lineage (NCBI taxonomy): Eukaryota > Metazoa > Mollusca > Cephalopoda > Octopoda > Octopodidae > Octopus > Octopus sinensis. The sequence continues at coordinate 105,201,020 of NC_043006.1, read as the reverse complement.
AAATTAGACACACACGTACTGCCACGCACGCATGCGTATACACTGACGTTTGAAAATACATGCATAATTACACATACATACTTTATTATATTCCGAGAATTACACACAGCTATACACTGTCACACGCAGTAATATATAGGAAATTACAGATGCGTGGACACATTATACTTACACATACATTACTGAAATTCACACGCATGTATACACACGAACTGTCATCTGAATGTAAATGGTTTGAAAGTACTTGGGAAACGCGTGCACAGGTGTCGCCATATAAGTCCCTGCGCCTCCACCAAACTGAGTCACCTTGCACCCCGTTCCACTCCAAACTCTCACTGTTTTATATTTTCCATCTCTTACTTATATTCTACTCTATAAACACAATCCACCGTCCCCCACACTGCTTTTGTTTGCGTATTCGTCAGCGTCGTCTTTTGAAAACCTCTCGTACGACCCGTGCCGACAGAGCCGCCAATCACTTGTGCATGCACTCGGTTCTGGTGATTATGATGTCAATAAATGAATTCACGATACGGGGTTTCCATGAGTCAGCGAGTCCGTCCACGTGTCGGATGCCGGATGCCGGATGCCGGATGTCGGATGCTAGATGCCGGATGTCGGATTTCAAGTAGCACTTGAAGGGCTACTTCTCATTATCTGCACCTACTGACCCACTAACGTCTGCCGAATTTGAACTGTGCCTTATGATGTTTGTAGTTGCAGTTGTTATTGTTTCTGATGATGGTGATGATGATGGTGATGATGGTGTTGATGATGATGATGGTGATGATGATGACGACGAACGAAGACGACGATGATGATGATGATGATGACGACGACGACGACGACGACGACGACGACGAAACGGTGATGACCATAACGAAGACGACGATGATGATGGTGATGATAGCATGTTGATGAATGACAATGATGTGATCATGATAATAATCAACAAAGTCGTTTTCTTCTTCTTCTTCGCCTTCCTCTTCCTCCTCCCCTCTTCCTCCTTCCCCTCATCTTCTTTTACTAGAATTACTACCACCACCACTACTATTGCTGCAGCTGCAACCACCCCCACCGCCGCCGCCACCTCCACTCCTCCTCCTCCTCCTCCTCCTCCTCCTCCTCCTCCTACTACTACTACTACTACTACCACCACCACCACCACTACTTCATGTCTACAGTAACAGGTATTATTGCAAAAGTCGTTTATGAGTTGTGCTTTCCACATTGACACATCAATGACTTGAATTGAACGGCTTATTTAGTGTGTAATGTGTTTACCATTTTATATTTATCACAGAACCACTTCATCAGATAGTGTTTATAATTTAATATTTGCCGTGTAATATGTCTGTCATACATACGTATCATCTCCAGTTATCGCGACCAACACCTTGCAAAAGTCGAAGTGATAAACGTACCGCCAGAAATATCCATCACTTACCCGATAGCGTCTGTCTGCGCGGGTATAGGGGAAGATGTGGCCATTCTGGAGGTAAAGAAAATACCTCAACAAAATTAGTCAGGAATAGATGTGAAACCGATGATACAAACCAGCGAAAAATACTTGACGAAGTTTCTCACCTGACAGACCTCTCCGATGGTACCCACCTGTCAGTCATAGTGGAGGGAAGGAAGGCAAGATGCCACACTTAAAGGCTTTCTGTCTTCAAACAAAGAAGAAGAACCACCCACTGTTGCCAACATCACAAATGCAAAACCAAAGAAAAGATCTAAGGACTCCAACGCCCACCCCCAAACAAAGACAGGTCCCAGGATCCCACGGAAAAGCAAGCTTCTCCTGAACGCCCTGCTTTCCAAACCTACAACAGCAATGACATGGATAAAGAAGAGCAGTCCAAACTATGAATCACAGTCACAAAAGGAGGCAGGTTTAAAGCAGAAGAGGATGCATAACCCCATTACGGGAACACATAAAAACAAACAAACACAAAATCCACAACAGCAGCCCAATTCATAAACACTCCATAACCAACAACAACAGCAACAGCATCAGCAACATCATCAACAACAACAACAACAACAACAACACCACCAATAACAACAACAACAACAACAACAACAACAACAAAAGAGAAACACAGAAACAATAAATAATGAAACTGCAAAGTAACAAAATATTTCAAACTGTCCACAAAATGTATCCAAAAGTTTTACTGTTCTGCATAAAACCAAAAGTAAATTGGTGGATTATTGAAATCAGAACGAAAGCAAAATCGAGACAGATGGGAAGGAATTTGAAGATTTCATCCTCAAATCCACGAAAGACAGACTACTGATGAAGCATCTGAATTCATAAAACATCCGGGAAATATTATTGGCTAGCATTGGAAGTTTTTTTTAAGATAACAATAGATCATAAGAATTTAGAAGGGCCTCTTAGAAAAAATTTCGCCGGTAAAGAGGCCCGGAACATCCCGGCTTCTAGTAAATCAAGATGTGTGACCTATTTTTCTTTCTCCAACTAGCATGACTGCGCTGAGATAGGGGTGCGTGAATGTGCGTGGCATGAG
>NC_043006.1:105190983-105193483 GCF_006345805.1 Octopus sinensis | reverse complement strand
GGACAATATGTCGGCTCAATCTTCGCAAAATGGGCAAAGCATAGGGTGGTAATAATGGAGGGAGTGATGGGGAGGGGATGATAGTGAGAAGAAGTAAGATAGAGGAAGCTGAATTTACTCAGATTCATTACCGTATTAAAGGCCTTGAGAAATAATGGAAAAATTGGGGTGGTAATCAAATTACAATAGAAAAAAGGGGACTATTATAATTTAGAATCGTTATAATAAGCAAAAATGCTTGTTCTAAAAGGCCTCTAAGAGATCAACGCAGCAGTTGTGCTGACAAGTAATATTCGTAGCCACTTTAAGATGGCTGTCAGTTCGTGCCGACTCTACTGCGATTTTTTAAACCCGGGAGGACATCTCCTCAGGCTGGTTACCAATTCATAGCCGGGTCCGATAAAATTGTGAGCACGGGAGCGAGCCCCTACCATCTCCTAGCGACGGGACCAGTAGACCAGTCCTGGTTTTGGGCTATTTCTGCCACTCCTCAGTACTGCACAACTCGTCTGCAAGAGATGATTGCAGCTCGCTTCTGCACGCAATATATGTATTTCAAGCGAATACACGGACACACACACACACACACACACACGCACACACACACACACGTACGCACACAGAAAGTACGTTTAGATATTTTTACCTTACTTTGCATCTGCATTTTCATCTTGGGAAAGAGTGGTAATTTTGCAAGCGTCAAATCTCTCGAACTTATAGCAGAATGGTGGAATTGTTGAGTTCAAATCTGGCGTGGTTAACGATTCTTAACATTCCTGAGAGGGAGGATTAAATAAAATAGCAGGCCAATAATAAATAATTGCAGTCTCTGGAGTTCGAGACAGTCGATCGTGTTGCATAGTCAACATCGATGGACGTTGTTGTGATTTCTTAGGCCGAAGTCAGATGCACAATATACGGTTGCAGACTGGAAAGGAACACCGCTTGTTGGGATAGAAGTATACGCCTTTCTATGTCTATCATGGGCTGCCCTGAGGCGATGCATACACCAATAGGCTTGGAAGGTTTTGCTCCTTGGAACACAAGTTGTGCTACTTGATTCGGTCAGCGGCCGTAATGATCGAGATCATGGGGTTGGAGTTTGGCCCACTTCAGGCTGGATTTTGTGTTTTATAAATTTTCCGTCCCCTCTGTATCGGGGTCAATTTAATCAATAAACTCCTCTCAACACATACCTGCTGCACCTAGGGAGCGAAGCGAACTTGCAGAATTATCAGAGTCGGAACAAATGCTTTGCGAAATTTCTTCCGGCTCTTAACATTCTGGGTTCAAATCGCACCGAGGCCAACTTTGTCTTTCATCCCTCCTTCGGAGATAATATAAATAGAGGTGAATAATTGGAGTCGATGATATCGACTTTCATTCTTTTCTCAAAATTGCTGCCCTTATATGTAAATTAGAAACAATATTACCATTATCAGTAATCTAATATAGACGGTGAGCTAGCAGATTAGTTAATACGCCGGACAAAATGCTTAGCGGTATTTCGTCCGTCTTTAAGTTCTGAGTTCCAATTCCACTGAGATCGATTTTGCCTTTCATCCTTTCAGGGTCAACAAAATAAGTATCAGTTTAGTCCTAAGATCGATGTAATCGACTCGCTGTCTCACCCCATCCTGATTTTTTGTGTCTATAGTAGAAGGATTATGACTATTCTGCTTAAGTTTGCTCGATGGCAGAATCGTTAGCACGCCAGGCAAAATACTTAGCGACATTTCATTCATCTTTATGTTTTGAGTTCAAATAACGTCGTGGTCGACATCGCCTTTCGTATTCTGAAGGTAGTTAAAATAAGTACCAGTTGAACGATGGGGTTGATGTAATCGACTTACCCAACCCTCATGAAATTGCTGGCTTTGTGCCAAAATTTGAAACCAATATTTTACTCGAGATAGCGAGCTGTTAGAATCGTTACCACTTCGTACAGAATGCTTATTGGCATTTCATTGTGTTCTGAGCTCAAATCGCGCTGCAGTTGACTTTGCGTTTCATTCTTTCGATATCGACAAAATAAGTTAAGTACTGGAATTGATATAATCGATTCAAACCAATCGCATAATTGCTGGTTCTTTATTAATATTCTTCTGAAGGTGGTGAGCTGGCAGAATCATTAGCACGGCGGACAAAATGCTTGGCGGAATTTCGTTCACCTTTACATTCTGAGTTCAAATTCCGCCGACGTCAAATGCGCCGTTCATCCTTTCGGAGTTGAGAAAATAATTACCAGGTGAAGACTGAGGTCGATATAATCGATTAGCCCTTCCCCACGAAATTTCAGCCCTTCTGCTTTATTAGAAAGAACTATTAATGTCATTCTTGAAGGTGGCGAGCTGACAGATTCGTTAGCACGCAGGTCGAAATGCTTCGTGGCATTCCATTCGCCTTTAGTTTCGCAGTTCAAATTCTGCTGATGTTAACTTTGCCTTTTACCCTTCTGAGTAGATAAAATAATTACTATTTGAAATCTGGGGTCGATGTA
>NC_043006.1:105178483-105188483 GCF_006345805.1 Octopus sinensis | reverse complement strand
GCATGGATCGGCATAAACGTCTCTATGGTTTGCAGCACACATACATTATCAAACGTACGTGTGAATAAAGAAAAGAAAAGGTCAAGTGCTGGTTGCCAGTGAAGCGCAAAGTGTATTACTATAGAGGTAGGATGCCTGTTGGTGACAGTAATAGCGAGGGACCTAAGAGAATATCTGTAAAGCGAAACATTTAGCTTTTTTTCAGACAGTGATACAAAGTTTATTTGGTTGACAAGGGATTGCCGGTAAGATGTACTTTTCAGATGAGAACAAGAAGAAATACAATTTCCTGCTTCACGTTTAAGCAATCACGTTAGTGTATCACTATATGGTGTTTTTCAGATAAACTCAGAAAACATTTGAAACCACTAGTGTATGAGCGTGGTGTCTCTTAAATCGACTTGTTCATACTTCTTTCTTCTGTCTTCTTGCCTGAACGGCGTTGGTCGAAACTCTATTTAATTTTTATAGTTAGACTTAAACGTAGTTTATTTTTAGATACGCATTTGTTGAGTTGGGCTTATTGCATAGCACGTGACACTTACTTCTACTCGATTTGTACTACTTAACACATAATCATATGTATACATACATACATACATACATACATACATACATACATACATACATACATACATACATACATATGTACGCACACAGGGTGGCCCAAAAGTCATTAGACCAATTTAAAATATAAGTTTTTTGCAATTAATTTTTTCAATTTATTTGATTCCGATTATTGACATGTAATGGAAAAGAGTCATAGAGCAGTTCACGGCAGAGTAACGGATAAAAATAATCGAGCTTTATCTAGAAAATAAAGGATCAATTCTGCTCACCCAAAGAGCCAACAATCGTCAGTGATTGTGATACTCATCTTATTCGAGCCGTTTCAACAACAGTGAGCCGTGATTGATTTCCCACGTGTCGGAAGACAACAACCACCAATGGCTTAGCACAACATTCACTGCGCATGTCTTTGTGTCTGTGTTTGTCTCCCTATTACCGCTTGACAAGCGATGTTAGTGTGTTTACGTCCCAGTAACTTAGCGGTTCGGCAAAATAGACCGACAGAATAAGAATCAGGCTTTAAAAAGTAAGTACTGGGATCGATTCATTCGACTAAAAGTATTCAAGGCTGTGCCCCAGGATGGTCGCAGTCTAATGACTGAAACAAGCAAACGATAAAAGGTATATATATATATATATATATATATCACAAAAGTTAAACGGAGAAAGAAAAACAGATGAAAACTAGGTGAAAACATAGACAGAAAAGAGAGACAACAACACTATACAAGGAACATTCGCAACTGACTTTCTTATCAGTTGGAATCCGAGACGTTATAGTGATATCCCAATGTATATATATATATATATCTAAAACATATGGTATAGTTACAAACGGGGTAAAGTTTTAGCCATTTCTCTGCAGACTGAAAAAAATGATGAACAACCTTAATCGATTTTCGAACTTTATTGGGTTCTCTTCAGAGGTGTCTACATCATTCTGACATTCTCCAGAGAAATAATCAGCCAAACTGTATATATACTCAACAAATGCAGCAGTTACAGTATTTATATATGTGTGTTACTCTATTTATATATGTATGTACATACATATATATATAAACATATATGCATACGTACACGCAGACATAATCATTAAAATGTTTATATATATATTTTAAAATACTTTTATAGACTTTATCATTTAAAACGCTTAAAGAAGACGATTAATAAAGTATCTTGGTGTGGAAATATGTGAGTATATGTGATATATTATGATAACTGTGAGAAGAAGCATATAAATGGATTTAGTACGGCTGAGACAGAACGAGAGGACAAGAGTAAAGTGCAAAGAAATGTACAGTGTGGAAACTGTAAAAGACAACAATAAAACGATTGGTAAAATTGAAGAAGTATTAGAAGAAAAAGCAGGAATAAATAGATTGCGTATAAATTTGCGCATTGTAAAATGTTAGCTGACTTCAGCTAATTTTTTGATAGATTAAATACCACAGCATAATAGATAAAGCGTATATTTATATGGAATATGCAAGACAAAGATCGAATGTAAAAAGAAAGAAGAAAAGTTGGGAAGAAGATGTAACAGCATTAAAATTTACGAGGGGAGAAAACTAAACTCATATAGCATGTACGATGTTTAAAGGAAAAGAAAGAAATGAGAGTGGGAGAGAGCATAAGAAGAAGAAAAGAAAGGTACGTTGTGAGAGAATATTTTATTGGAGAAATATATCTGTATATATATATATATATATATCTATATATATATATATATCATATATATATATCATATATATATATATATATACAGATATATATATACATATATATATTTATATATCATATATATATATATATATATATATCTATATATATATATATACAGATATATATATATATATATATACACACAGATATATATATATATATATATATTATATATATATATATATATATATATGTATGTATATACATATATTTATATTGACAACAGAGAGTGCACAGCTGATCGATAGTTCAATAAAATAAAACAAACCTAAAATTCGTTGCAAGATTCAATATATAAAAAAAACAGATTCAAGTTATTTTGCAGTTATGCCGAAAGGAAAAAAATTCGTTTACCATTTTTTTTTTGTTTTTTACTTTTCATACAAAATACTTTTGAATAACTCATATCTTACATAGAATCGCTGATTCCAAATTGCAGGTTAGTAGAAGTCTAACTAAGTAGTATATCGTACTTTAAAGAAATTTCAATACCATGAAATAGTTTTAAATAAATTCCACAGAAACTATTGCTTTGAAATTCTGGCACAAGAACAGTAATTTCTGGAGAGGGGTTAAGTCTATTAGATCAACCCCAGTGATCAACTGATACTTATTTTATCGACTCCGAACGGATGAAAGGCAAAGTCAACACTGTCAGTGTTTCAACTCTGAAGTAAAGACATACGAAATACCACTAGGCATTTTTGCCCGGCTTGCTAACGATTCTGCAAGCTCGCCGTCTTAATTCCACCAAAGTAAAAAAAAAAAAAAGAAATTGCTTTAGATATAGGCACAATGTCTGAAATTTGGGGTAGTCGATTATATCGACCTTAGTGTACAAGTTTGGTGGATGAAGTTTATTACATCGACCGCAGTGCTCAACTGGTAGTTATTTTATCGATCCCAAAAAGATGAAAAGCAAAGACGATCTCGGTAATAAGGTTCCGAAGATTAAAATTGCATTTGATAATGAAATTGAGTTCATTCCCAGAATTCAACAAATGGAGTCTTGAATCCAAAACTTCACCGGTACACAAGCACCACGCTCTAGGCCACCTACAATTTGACATTGAAAATTTGATCACTGACCATAGTATCCTTGTAAGCTTATGGAAACATAGTAACTTTGGTGTCTCCCGCTTTCAATCTCCAGACACGTTGGAGTAGAGAAATGGCGTTTGATTTCTTCGGTTACCTGCAGAATAAGTATGTTGTGTACTTACTCTTAAAATTCCATATCATGAAGCCTAATTTCGTTTTCTGTTTCTGTGGCCTTCACTTTAGAAATTTATGCCAATTCCTTGTAAGGCTTTGCGTCATATGTGCAGAAGGTAATGCTAGAACTACTGTATTCAGGTTGATGACATGATAAAAAAATATTCCTGTACGTTATGCTGTGGATTCTACAATTCAGATTCTTCTGCTTGCTGCTAGTAAATCTGTAGCTAACATTCAAAGAGTCCTTCAAAAAGCTTTCGTGCAATTTTTGATACATTTGGTAGTGTCCCTACACAAGGCTTAAATAATGATGGTCATAGTAGTAGTTATGATGCTTTTAGTAATGGTGGTAGCTGTGGTGTTGTTGCGGTTATTGTCGCCGTTACTGTGGGTGATAGTAATGCTATTGGCCATTGGGAAAGCGTCAGTGTTACTGCTTGTGGTAGAAAGCGGAGGCGAACTTACAGAGTCGGTAGAGCATTCGATAGAATGCCTAGAAGTATTTGTTCTGACTCGACTCTCAAAGATCAATTCCCACCTTTATATTTTCGAAGAAGATAAAGTTCAGGGTGTTGGATAGGTGAAAATGCATGGATGCTGAACCGAACACGTTGCAGTAATTGCTTCCGGTCTTTGCGTTCTGAAATCTGTTTTGTCGCACGTCGGATACCTCTACTACTCAACTTCTACTCTGATCTCCGACTGCTACTCTACTCAGCTGTGCTCTGTTCTAGTCTCACGACCTCTAGACTTCTCCCTCTAATCTGCGTATTGGGCTAGCCTATTTCATCGTCTGGGGGGGGGGTCCACACAACAAAATCATAACTTGACCAGGCGACAGAATTAATCCATCGCCCTTTGAACACCACTTCTTTGCTTTGGGCGATTTTCCAGAAGCCGTTTCTGTTACAAGCATTCACTTGTCCCACTTGTCCCGGAAGTCCTGTACAAGAGGTTATGACCGCTACCTTACCTTGCCACTATAAGATAAAATAAATGATTATGGGTTCTGTCCCTGTTTTGACTAAGAATACCGCACTAACGGCACTAGTATTATTATTTCCACCACCATTAAAAATTAACAACCCAAACTACGGCTAATCTGTTATCCTTTGCAACAAACATTATTCCATACACAGCCCAACCAATATAATCATTATCAAAATGACTGTCGTGATAGAAACAACAACAGCAATAAGTAACAGCATAAAAATATTGATTACAATAACCTATAATGAGTCAGATAAAATAAGCTGAACAGCAGCAGCAGCAGCAGCAGCAACAACAACAACAACAAAAACAACAACAAAAACAACAGCAGCAACAAGAGTGGCAATAACAAGAATAAGATAGAGAAAGAAGTACGATGGTGAAGACGATGATGATGATGATCACGACGACGACGATGGTGATGATGATGATGATGATAATCGTGGTGGTGGTGATGGTGTGAGGATGATGAAGACAATGAGAAAGAGGAGGACGACGGTGTCGACCACGAGCGTGACGATAATGTAAAAAAAAGACGACGATGACGACGACGACGACGACAATGGCGATGATGGTGACGATAATGATGACGATGGTCATGATGATAATGATGATGACGACGATGAGGATTTCTTAAGATTGTCTGCATTTTTTAATACATTATCATCATCGTGGTCTTCATCATCATCATCATCATCATCGTCATCATCATCATCATCATCATCGTCATCATAATCGTCGTCATCATCGTCATTATCATCATCCTCATCGTCATCATCATTGTCATCATCATCAAGAACGATGACGACGCCGATGACATTAGGAGCAGCTGTTACAATGGTAATAGGTTATGAGAATATTTTTGGTAAGTTTTGATAAGACAATCGAATTAGTTTCTCATCAAATCATACGATAGTGTGAACCGCCTCAAGATAAATCTCTGGATTCAACTGACTATAAGCTTATCAACTCAACTTATTATATGATTAAATCTATTTAAATTTAATTGCACATTATTGATTTTTGCCTGCCATATGTAATAACTAATGCCTTCTCTGCTTCAGACACCGACTCGCAAATTACTGCTCACAATTGCCTCTTATTTATTCTCTTTGTCGAGATGATGTAACATAGCAACGTCGTACCTACAGCACTTAAAGCATGTGACAGTGATATGGTGGTAGTGGTAGTAGTGGTGGTGGTGGGGGGGGAACCCAACAGGAAAGCAGTTTTGTGATTTGTCTTTGCCTCTCTCTTCGTGCTTTACTCTTTAATTCTATACTCTGCCCTAAGAGATCGCTGAAATATGTTTGATACCCGTGTGCTATCATGTTCTTCTATTATGCGAGAGAAAAAATATCTTATGAGCTCACCTTTATCGCATATGTCTTGTATAGCAACGAATCTCTCTGTGATTGTATTTTTTTCTCTCTTCTTCAAGTTCCAAGTCACACTTTCACATTTCTGTTATAAAGCCTGAATATCATCACTTCCATTAAAGACGATTATGAGAGAGAAAATATGAGAAACTCACTTTCATTACCTTCTGATGTTTAGCAACAAAGCTTCCAGTTCCAAATTTCTCTTTTTCATTTCTCTAATGAAATCTATGTATTATCATTTTCTTCTAAAATTTGAAGGGAAATCTCAGCAACTTACTTGCATTACCATACGATGCTTAACCACAATGTTTCGCAGTTCCTTCTAGGCTCCGAGTTTTCCTCTCATGGATATTTTTCTTTTGATATATAAGATAACATTTCAAAAGCGAATCTTTATTATCATGTGATATTTAGCAAGACTGATTCCTGTTTATTTTTTGGCTCCCAGGCTCTTTTTGTCTTTTTTCTTTACTTACACGGTATCTGACACGCACTCCTAACTCATCAAACTATCTCTTGTCCGACATCATGGACACACACGCAAGTGTGTGTGTAAGCGCAACTTTATCTGAAGTATTGTACTTGTTGATTTCGATGCATACAGCTTCTCCCATTTTCGAACCCTTTTCGCGCCAACAATTCCTACTTAGACTCAGTTCTATTCTGAATCCTTTACATCAAATAGTATATTTCTCTACCCTTTGTATCTGGTCAATATTCTTATTCTGAGACCATACTTCGACGTTTTATAATCTCTAAACCTACTTTATTTACCTATCGTTTACTTAAAGCAATACAATTATATATTTTTACTACACAGCAATCTCTGCCTTTGAATTACACAAGCGAATGATATCAACATCCTTGAACATGTTTGTCTACATCCTTGAAACCAATGAGAAGTAATTTGATAACAATGCCAACGAATAATACTGTCTACACAACGTACATATGACCATAGAAAATAAGTTACAATTACATACAAGTAGAATGTCTGTAAGGCAAACAGTAGGAAAGAATATTCCTTGCACAACTCAGCGTGCAATCGCTCTCGACTTTCCATTGGCAAAAATACTATTTACTGATTATAAAGAATATTTCAGCTCATTAATCATCCAGAGCGACGGCTCCTGGTGATAAAGCTATTGTGCTTGCTGTTCGTTTTGTTCTTAACTTCTACACTGCACACCCAGAAATAGTTCCCCACTCACAAAACCTCTCTACTACACCTGTTATAATAGTCTATCACACAATTTGAAAATGCGAGAAATTGCCTCTTCAACATCAAATGCAATGCTATTTGGTTGTGCCTATTTTCATTATCCTAACCCGTTGCACTCAGGAGCTATTGGTTTTCCTCACCAAACTTCTCAACTATTATTACAACAAAGTCATGGAACATACGACTGTATACACCGTCCGAAGAACGGCAACCCACATCGCTATGGCAACTACAGTGTTATCAAAATATCCAAGGATGAAGAAAGTCTTAAACTGGTACACTCCTCATCTTTGAAACTCTTTCCATTAAAGATTATGCTGAGTAGGATCTACTGGCGACAGCTACAAACGTCACATACTCTAATGCCAATTTAACAGTTACTAATAAGCCTCAGAACAAATAAACCGTATTATACCTTAAGCCAGATCCTTTTACTTATACTACATATATTTGTTTCTCTTGTTCTCGTCCCTTTTAATGCGCCCTTGAAATCCTTTCATATATGCCCGCAAGATTTTCCTCAATCCTTCTTCTTGAAATGCTACTACTCTCTGGACCTTACTCATTCCTCTTTCCAACGATTCTTCTCAGATGTGATAACCAACGCAAGTTAGATTTACACAATGATAGCTATTCTCATTAACTATGGCGAACGTATAAATCGCACAGAAGCTAATCCTCCTACATCTCATGCGCGTCCCCCTCTGACTAAATAATAATAATAATAATAATAATAATAATAATAATAATATAATAATAATAATAATAATAATAATATAATAATGATAATAATAATAATAATAATGATAATGATAATGATAATAATAATAATAATAATAATAATGATAATGATGATAATAATAATAATAATAATAATAGTAATAATAATAATAATAATAATGCAGTGCTGTGCTTGAAAAACATCGAAAAAGGTAATACGGTAGACAATTACAGGCCGATATACTGTTTGCCACTTATGTCGAAATTATTGACTGGAATACTCGCAGAATCAATGAACAAGCATCTGGAAAAAATTCAGTCCTGTCACATGAGTAGAAGGTTTGCAAGCGTAAGTGCAGAGGTACCAAGTATCACCTCCTGATAGACAAAACTGCACTCAGAGACTGCAAGAGGAGGAAAAGTAACTTAGCCATGTCAAGGATCGACTATCGTAAGGCGTACGATATCATCCCATATTCTTGGATTATGGAATGTATGAACCTATTTGGTATTGCATCGAATGTTGAGCAATTGCTTGGAAAAAATATGGCGATTTGGAGGACGGATCTGACAGCATACAGAAGTAGTTTAGGGACACTAGAAATCAGGAGGGGCATCTTTCAAGGGGACTGCCTGTCCCCACTGATCTTTTTACTGTGCTTGATACCACTAACACATATTCTGAGTAAAGCAAAAGCTGGGTATGTATTCAAAAGGGGGAAGTTATGAAGCAGATAGAAGAGACGGGCTATAAGCACTTGGGGATTTTGGAAATGGATAAAGTGATGGAGACAGAAATGACAGAAAAATTTAAGGTGGAGTACTTGTGCAGACTGAGACTGATCCTTAAGTCGAAATTAAACTGACGGAATAAGATCAAAACTATCAATACCTGGGCAGTTTCACTCCTTAGATATGGAGCAGGGGTAATCGCATGGACAGTAGACGAACTAAACAGCTTAGACAAAGCGACAAGGAAGTTGCTAACTAGATATGGCACACTCTACCCAAAATGTGACAAGGCAGACTGTATGTACCAAGAAAGAAGAGGACTTATTGGATGCGAACACAGCATTAGAGGAGAAGAAAAAAAACATAGCATGGTTTGTAAAAAATGCTACAGAACCACTGTTATTAGAAGGAAGAAGGTCAGGTTTGTGTAGGATGAAAGATTGCAAAAATAAAGCACTGTATAAGCAATGGAAAACGGATGAAACTGAAAATAGGTGGGAAAAGAAAACAATGCATGGACAGTTTCATAGGGATGTTGAAGATAAGACAGAGAGAGAAAAAGATGGCTGCGGATGACTAAGCGTGACTTAAAATCGGAAACGGAGACTCTAATCTGTGCTGTCCAAAGCAAGCGCTTAGGACAAACTACATAAAATAGAGAATAGACAACACACCAGAAAGTGATAAGTGCAGAATTTGTGGGCAAAATGGTGAAATCGTATGGCATATTACCAGCCAAGGTACGCCACTAGCCCAGAAGGAATATAAGAGACGCCAAGACAATGTAGTAAGGCTTATCCATTGGACACTCTGCAACAAGTAAGGACTGGACAGAGCAAAAAACTGGTACGACCACAAACCTGAAGACATTATCGAAAAAGATAATGCAAAGATCTTGTGGGATTTTATGATTCAGTGCGACCATGGGATAGAGAATAGGAAGCTAGACATAATATTGAGAAAGAAAGCAAACGATGCTGGATCATAGATATAGCATGCGCAGCTGGCAACAAGGTATGCGATAAGGAAAAAAGAAAAGTCGATAGATATGACAGGTTAGGTTGGGATGTTAAGCAGTTGCGGTCGATTAAAAAGATAGCAGTAATACCAATAATTGTCGGAGCCCTGGGAACAGTGAATAAAAATCTTGAGAAATACATGGAACAAATAGGGGCTGAAATAAGGGTCGAGCACTTTCAGAAAACAGGACTGCTTGTAACCGCTCGAATACTCCGGAAGGTGCTCGAAAAATAAGGTGTCTTCTTCTTCTTTTTCTTTTTCTATTTCTTCTTCTCCTCTTCTTCTTCTTCTTCTTCTTCTTCTTCTTCTTCTTCTTCTTCTTCTTCTTCTTCTTCTTCTTCTTCTTCTTCTTCTTCTTGCCGCTTGTATTTGAATACTATTTTCCAAAATCTAATTATTATCCATACTCACAGTTGAAAAA
>NC_043006.1:105173483-105175983 GCF_006345805.1 Octopus sinensis | reverse complement strand
TCTTGCAAGCCAAAGTGACTGTCCTAATGTAAGTTTCCTAGGTTTGTTCACATTTGAATGAACTCTGAGACAATTCTGAGCAAACAGGTGAAATGTGTTCAGAGAAATGTTGCTCATAATTTATCTGTTTTATAATACATACATAAATATACAATACTGCTGAACTTGAGGATATACAGTAAACAGTGAACATGAAATACGCAAAAGAATTCTAGCCTCGCTAAGCTCATATTAATAAAACACTGTGAAAGAAAATTTTGAAATCTGAATTACTTCACATTACAAAATTTTAAAATATTTCGAAAGCCTAAAAGGGCATTTGATTTGATAATTTTATATCATATTGTTTCATTAAAATTGTGCCCGTCGTATTAAAATGATTTCAGCTTTTAAAATAATGATTTTTGTAAATTAATTATTTTGTTGTGATATTTTAGAAGAAATGATTTGTGTTTGTGCCAGTGGAGTCCAACAAAGAAGAAGAAATGCAGAATGAAGAGAAAAGTTTAACTGACTTTCAGGAATTTTGGAATGAGTAACATCAACCGCAACGAACTATTGTTGTCTCTCTCATCTATTTTCTTTGCTCCAGAGTTCTGGCATTTCGTGAGAAGTAAACGACTAACTCCTCAAAGCAAATAGATAAATAAATAAAGGCGAACAGTTTTTGTCATTCGAGCGCTACTCTGTAGGATGGATTTGCACCTATTTCGGCAGAACATTTAATTTTGTAGGGAAATTCATGAAAGAAATCGATCAGTCACGTGCATCGGTAAACATTTGTGAAGAATTTATTGAAACAATTAGTCAGCAGGTATTTTGTGCAATTTTGGAAGAAATCAAACAGTCAATTTATCATTCAATTAACGTCGATTCCTCTTCGGGTATCTTGCATGTTGATCAATTGACATTTACTGCTACCCGGTACATTTGGGGAAATCAACCAGTGGAACGATTTCTCAGATTTATCCCCATCTGTTTTTTTCAGGCAATGAAGAATATAGCAGACACGGTGGCAGTGTTTCTATAAGAAAACAATATTCTAATATCAAATTTCTTTGGCCAGTTTAGTGACAATTCCTGAAATATGTCAGTACGCTACACCATATTGCAGACAGGAATCTCTGAACGAGAGGAATTTATTTGTGTTCCTTGTAATGGAAACACTGTGAAATTAATGGGATTAAAGACATCAGACTGTATTGCACATGAAACAATTATAAATTCATGTTATAGAAAGACTTCTTCACGGCATCCTTCCTAGTTATAATTGTAAATACACAACGGATATTTTTTAATTTTCAGTCACGCTTGATAAAACAAACAGTTACCGGAATACTATCTTGTCTGACAGCCTGAAACTGTGGATTAACTTATTAGAGCGAATTTCAGGGTTAATACCTGAAATAGCTTGTGTGTATGTGTGTGTGTGTGTATACACACATTCATACACACACAGATACATACGTACATACACATACATAAATATAATACATAAATATACACACATGCACACACAAACACATATACAAACACACATATTTGCATACACACAGTCTGGGCAAAGTTCTGAACTCTTGTGGGAGAGTAAAGTATGTCGAACAAGTTTATATTTCAAAACAGATTGGGCTGTCATCTTGAACCTTTGGAAGTGCGCTTTTATCATTGATTAATTTTAATAGTTATACAATACATTCGTTTCTGTTTATAACTGTAATTATGTTACTTTGCCTTTCTCCTTTTTGGGCTCGGTAAATATGTACCAACTAAGGAGTGTGAACGGGTAGAAGTGCAATAAGGTCACGCTCGATGCTTTTTTTGCATCTCTTTTCATTCGCTACAATTTGTCTTCACATCCCATCGTGGCCCATGTTGATGGTAGATTTAATCACCAGCTGGTTTAAACCGATCACCATTGCAACTTGAGTTTCTGTAGCAGAATCTACTCCATTGTAATATTCAGGTGAGGTATCCGATTTAAAAATACCTTTCTCCCTCAATCCTACTAGCTTCCGAAGACTCATGGAGTACCATAAGCTAAAATCGTCATTCTTGACAAATAGACGATAAAAAGAAAAACGGAATTACTTTCGTCATATTTACGTAACAATAGTGTTCAAAACAGATATCAATTGTTCAGTTAAATGTAGAACACATAACTAACAGCTGCCATTGAGTACAAAAATGCACAATTGAAGTTTTGAGAGAAAATTAGCTGTTTCGGTACGTGAGGTTAAAGGAATATAGTTAAAATTAGATGTTAATAAGCGGGTTTCAGTCAGTTTGAAAAGTAGGTGTTGTCAGTAATAAAACAAATATCGTACACCTCAAATGTCGGAAATGAAGGATGCAGGTTATTATTGAATAATATGACGTAGCATGAGATTATTACTGACTGAAGAGTGGGACAGCTTCAGTGCTGTGGTCGATGGAGAGGTCATATAGATATAGAGTAAGCAGAGTTAACGGAATTTTAACTTGCGCCTCACAATGGTCCACT
>NC_043006.1:105140983-105168483 GCF_006345805.1 Octopus sinensis | reverse complement strand
CAAGATTGCCACTTAATCCTTCGATATTATAATATAGCTGTTTGAGGTGAGGCGAGCTGGCAGAGACATTAGCACGCCGGGGGAAGTGCTTTGCGGTATTTCGCCCGTTGCTACATTCTGAGTTCAAATTCCGCCGAGGTCGATTTTGCCTTTCATCCTTTCGAGGTCGATAAATTAAGTACCACTTACGCAATGAGGTCAATGTGATCGACTTAATACGTTTGTCTGTCCTTGTTTGTCCCCTCTGTGTTTAGCCCCTTGTGAGTAATAAAGAAACAGATATTATAATATAGCTGTTTGCCTACCTGTGATTGTTTCCAAAACTTTAAATTTCATGGTGTTTCACAGAAATTACATGTTGATGTTGTACAATTTATTTTCTTTTGCCCAGTGAATCATGAACATTAATTAAAGAGGAAAAGGAAATGCAATTAATTTGATATCAAAATCTAACAATTATGTTGGTTTCGAATTTTGGCACAAGGCTAGCGAGTTCAGGTAAGGGGTAAGACGATTAAAATGACTCCTGTGCTCAACTGGTACTTATTTTATCGATCTCCACATAAAGAAAAGCAAAGTCGACCCCGGGAAGTATTTGAACCTAGAATATGAAAACGGGCGAAATATCGTTAAGTATCTTACCAGGTGTGCTAAAAATTCTGCCAGCTCACCGCCTTAAATCTAGCAAATATATTACATTTTAAATGCCTATATCTATCAACTTCATTTTAATGTAAGCGATATGTCACGAGTTACATAATCTGGTGTTAGACGTTTGTTAAGGTTATAACATATCCTCGAAGTATATATTCCATTTTACAAATAATCATGTTTATTATAGAAATAATGTCTGGAATTTCTGGTGTGGGGACTAATCGATTATATCGACTCAAGTGCCTTATTGATACTTATTTGATCGACACCGAAAGGATGAAAATTAAAGGTAGCCTCGGTGAAACTTGAGCTCAAAAAGTAAAGTCGGAAGAATCGCCACTAAGCATTTTTTCTAACGTTTCTATCCGATTGCTAATAGTAAGAAATAAAAGTGATATTCGAAAATTTTTCTCGTATAAAACCGTCGAGAAAGAGATATGTTAGTTCTTTCTTTTCTATTCTAGGCACAGGGCCCGAAATTTTTGGGGAGGGGGCCAGTCGATTAGCTCGACCCCAGTATGCAACTGGTACTTAATCTATCGACACCG
The DNA here is from genome assembly GCF_006345805.1 of Octopus sinensis. Taxonomy (NCBI): domain Eukaryota; kingdom Metazoa; phylum Mollusca; class Cephalopoda; order Octopoda; family Octopodidae; genus Octopus; species Octopus sinensis. Next base: position 105,167,281 of record NC_043006.1, on the reverse strand, counting down.
GAAGGATGAACGGCCAAGTCGACCTCGGCGGATTTTGAATAATATGTTACTTCATTACCATAATACTGATGAAGAGTGTAGGAATGCTGGTTCTGGGGAGGTAGTCGCGTCAAAATATCGATCTCAAATTTTAGTACAAGGCCAGCAATTTCGGGGGAAGGAGTAACTCGCTTACATTAACCCCAATGATCAACGGGTACTTATTCTATCGTCCCGTAAAGATGGAAAGCAAATTCTGACCTCCGCGAATTTTGAACTCAGAACCTAAAAGTGGACTAAATGCATCCGGGTATTTTGCCCGGTGTGCTAACGTTACTGTCGGTCACCGCCTACGAAAATATGACATAATATCAATATTATTTAAACCATATCGTCAAAAGAATAATTCTACAAGACTGTACTTCTTTTCCAAAGCTGTCTGTCTATCTGTCTGTCTGTATGTATGTACTTATGCAAGCATGTATGTATGTATGAATATATGTATGTATACTAGGTTTGTTCAGAACTAACTGAGGGTTTATATTAAATTTTTTAATACTTATTGTAGAATAAATTTATTTATCTTTTCATAATTTATTCCAAATTCAAGCGCAAATTTTGTTATTTATTTATGGTAATAATATAGATTTTATATTTGAATTGGAAGTTAAGATTCTTGATCTGAAATCGTATGTTGAAGTTGGTTGGATTAGAGAGAGGATGCGATTCATGAAATTGTGAATCCCTGCGAAAGGAATCTGATGAGTCAAGCTGATTATTCGAGCACTGAATTGATCAAATGACTTACTAGTAAACTAACACTAATAAGATGTGAAATGAAACGAGTGCCTGTGTGTTGTTGGCATAATAACCACCCAAAGATCTTTTCCTTGTATTCTTTGTTTCATTTAAGGCTGTCAAGTTTAAACAAGAAAACTTTGATTCGACTGATTTTTATCGAATGAGTTCAAAGTATAAGATAAAGCAGTAATAATTGCATTAAAAATCAACGAAGCATTTAGTCAGGTGACCGTCAATGACCATATCATACAACATTGGTTACAAGCATTTTGTAAAGACCAGAGTCTTAAAAACGACCTTGTGCCCGGTAACAAATAGAAGGATATTGCTGAAGCGCTCCCACCGCCCATAAAACAAATACAAAGTTTTCAGAAGGCCTGGTTACTGAGTATTAGACAATATGAAATTCAGTGAGAATTATTTAGTTGCGACACAAGCTAAACAAAAAGTTTTATAATATTTTCCTGGGCGAGAATGCTCTGAGCCTTTTTGGCTCAACAAATATAAACTATTCTTTGTGTACATTTTGACATGTAAGCACAAATGGATTGTATATGATAGCTGAAAATGTTCCTTACAGTGACTTGACTGACGGGAAATACCAAAACATTTTTCTAATCTTGAAGTGCATTAAAAGAAGGCTCTGGTCTCTTTTTTGTGTTCGACAAGGGAAAGAAATCATCTATACAAAGGATTTTCATCAAGGAATCGACAAATTTTTCCGAGAACTGCGAAGTTCATGAAAAGCTTCTGTTAAGCAAAAATAATCAATTCTTCACAACAACAAAGCCCAACAACATTTCTCGCAAATTAATCAGCAGAAATTGGACGAACTGGGCTTCGAAGTTCTAGAATCTTCATCTTTATGCCTATTCTCATCTATCAACTATCGCTTTTCTATCATCTGAATAGCTTCCTGCATACAAAGTCTTCAATAACATGACAGGAACATCTCTAAACACCTTCGTAATAATCATCAGTGTCAAGACCCCAAAATTCTATGAGACCAGAAATAATGGATTTCTTTCTTATTGGCAAAAATATCTAAATTCTATGGTTATTATTTTGATTAATAAAATATAGAGAGATGGAATATATATTGCTTTAAAATTGATGACTAATAATGGCTATTATTTCTGCTTCAACGTAAAGCATGCATACGCTACGCACATACGTACATACATACACAGATACATATATGCATACAGGGTTTTTTTCTCTTGATACTATGCCATAAACAAAATCTTTCGGCTGTCATGTATGCATGTATGTATGTATACATGTATGTATGTATGTATGTATGTATGTATGTATGTATGTATGTATGTAAGCATGTATGTATGTATGTATGTATGTATGTATGTATGTATGTATGCATGCATGTATGTATGTATTATGTACCTACTTATCTATTTATCAATTTATTTATCTTCATATCTTCATTTGTTTATCTTCATTTATCTATCTATCTATCTATCTATCTATCTATCTATCTATCTATCTATCTATCTATCTATCTATCTATCTGTCTGTCTGTCTATCTATCTATCTATCTATCTATCTCTCTCTATCTCTCTCTCTCTCTCTCTCTCTATCTATCTATCTATCTATCCGTCTGTCTTTTAGTTTCCCATTCTGTTTGTCTTCCAATACATTTATCTGTCATGTTAGAAGAAAACCAGTGAGAACCGTATTTGTTTCCTTGTCTTAAATATATTTATATTTACTCTTGGGTAATTAACTTTAATATTATGCAGCTACAGCAAATACAATTTTAAAATAAAACCATAAGCGCAAAAACATTGCAAAATAATATTTTTTCTGGAAACCTATTAAATACATAATTCAAAGACATATGAATTCAAATTTCATTCTTGGAATTTTTTCTTAAGCTTAAAATTCAATAGAATTGGAAACATTCTTTAATATATTAATGTTAAATTAACTGTTATAAGAAAACGAAAAGAGATGATTAAAATGTATTCCAAGTTAATCGTTGTATAAATTTTATAATAACATTTTATAGATTATATTTTCTGTTAACTTCAGCATTTAGTTTCGAATATCTAGATGTATTATATTTTTGTCACATCTTTGTTGATATTTTCTATTATGATCCTCCACCTACATCCTGCTATCCATATATTAAATAATGCAGAAAATATCATCAAATACAATAGTTATTTCGTAGTTTTTCGTTTTTTTTTCTTGAAATCTCGTTGGAAATGTGAATTTTCTCCATTATATTGGTAACACACTACATATATGATGTATGTTGTTATTTTCAAATCTTTTCGTCAGCCAATGGGAAATTCAATATTTATGAACATTATCCAGGGCCTTCATGTCTGGTTTGGATATTTATCTCAAACCACTGGAGACCTGACCCGAATTCTTGCAAAAGAATGGACAACGTTAAAGCTTTCCAAGATGAGAGGCGGTGGTGTTAATATGGTCGACGGATTAAGTTATGGCTTACATAGATTTAAATATGAAAACAAATATAGAAAAGAATAGTAAAGAAAAAATATATTCTGAAAACATACACTCGGGGGTATAAACAATTAACAAGCTAAGTTTTTAAAGCCAGTCATCACCAGTAAATGAGTATGGTTCTCGCTATTTGTTTTAGATATCCATAAAGTCACGGACAGACATAGATACTCACCCATTTCTCTTAAATTTCGACGTAACGGTTCATCCAGGGTGTGACAGTTAACAGGATAGAGATCTACATTATCACTCTACTAGTATCATCTTCAGTATAGTAAACTGGATCACTGTGAAATAAAGTGCCTTGCTCAAAGGCATAGTGCGTTGCCTCGGTCCAGGAATCATACGCACGACATTGCGACTGTGAAAAAAACACCCTAAACACAAAGCCACGGGCTTTCACAACACGCTAAACCTAGACACATTCAGTTTAGTGGTCCGCCAGTCTGCCCTATATTTCAGCAAAAAATTACTAGAATATAGTATCTTGCATTTCCTCTCATATTCAATGAAAATGTTGACGAATTCTTAGATGAAAATAAGTGTGTAGGTTTCTAATCCTTTACATATATTGCACAATAGAACCTCTAACACAATATCCCTTTGACAGACGGAAACTGCATGTCTCTTCTCACTAAAAGATGGTGTCATAATCATAATGACACCATCTGCAGGTAAACAGAACCGTTCTACACTGAGAATACCTGTTCGACATAGCTTCAGCTGTCGTCAGTCCTTGGAAAATGAAGGAGTACCTGGAGACAGGTCTCAACGATTTGCATTTATGCTGATCGGGCAGGGTCAGCAATATTTGGAGTTTACTCTGGTTTCTGTGGTCAGCAGAGATTATCTGGAACTGGAAATGCTCCAGCCTTGGTAACACAGCCAAACCACAGTGTTCGGAATTTTTTATAGACTGCAGTTAAAATTCTTCCGGAAAAGACTTCGAGGTTTAGCTATGTCAACACTTAGAACCTTCACGAGATCATGCGCATTTTCACCTTACTTCTGTGAATCCTGTATAGAATGCAAGGATCCTTATAATACTCACTGCATAAGTTTTTTGATCGGTGTGAAGCAAGTGTTTATTCCTCTTGTTCTCTTAGTAATTGACTGAAAAATGTACAAACAGAAATCTGAGAAAGCGCTTCACTAAATTGCTGAAGATCATTCCTATCAACTACCGTTCAACTATTTTGCTAAACCATTCATTCTAGACTAATGGATTCCCTAATCAACGGATTTTTCTTAGACTGATTTGCAAATCATAAATTTCCGTACCCCATTACAGACTATGTAAAATAGTGGACACCCTACTCTATATGTATCGGCTAACTTATCACATATATTACTAAAATACAATCTAGGTGACCCGTCACTGGTTGTTCATGTAAGCAATAGCACATTCGGGAAATACATTCCTTATTCGCCAGACAGTTGATTATGAGTACATTTTTGATTCTTTTAAACACCATAGATTATCGGGTAACTACACACAGACGCACACACACACAGAGTGTGCATCACAATATAATTCGTCTCTTCCAGTAGATGAAAGAACGGAATTCCCAAGAACTCTCATAGTCGCCTTTAGAAATCTGGTCATACAGCTCCGATCTTGGAACAATTAACGTGCCATCTGAAGATATCGCCTTCGTTGTTCTTGTTCACATCCACTAACTGCGATTTACCACCAGATGAGTACATCTTGTCATAGAATATTGACGTAAATGCGTGTTGGTGGTAGTAGAACAGTTCATCTTATAGTTTGGCTTTGCTGTTGGTGATATCGCTTCGGTATTATTGGTATGCACCACCTGTTTCCATTATTGGTTTACTTGGTGGCATTTATGGTGATATTAGCAGGGGTGTCTGTGATCTGCTTTGTCTCTAAATTAACCAAACTAAAATACATACGAGTATAAAGGTATAGAAACATCGGTCTATTGGGAAACTTTGTTGTTGCAAGACTTTTTAAAAAGGGTTTGAAGAAAACTAAATATATATTCTACTTAAAAATAAAAACTTTAAAGTATAACAATCGTACATTCTAACACACTAAAATAGATACACAAACTGAAATCGCCCCACTTTTCAATCTGGGAAAAATATTTCATAAGCTTTCTCTTGGCAGACTAGCCTAACAATATTACTTAGATTAGTGAAAAACTCCAAGAAATCTCATGCCCTGTGCTTGTTACTTCCAGAAATGGCTCTGACTTACGAAAGTAGCATTAATTTTTGTAGGCCGTTCAATTTACCTCACTTGATCAATAGTCCAGCTGAGTAAAACTGTTAATAATATAACTATTATGAGTACTGGAAACAGCTGCAAGCCAAGTTCGCTCTAATAAAGGAATTATATGGAATAACCATTATTTTAAACTTGTTACTTATATATATATATATATATAATATATATATATATATATATATATATATATATATATACATGTATGTATGTATGTATATACATATTTTTCGTAAACTCTCCCTATATATATATATATATATATATATATATATATATATATATATATATAATATATATATGCAATTGTAGAGTGGAAGGAGCTTATATGCCATTTAAAACACGCAAACACCGCTAGATTCACTTCAGTATTTACATTTAATTTGTCAAAATATTTTCGTCGCTTTGAAACCGCGACCTATTCACTGACAAAATTCCTTGCTGCAATTGTTTGTTTCAGCACACGATCTCAGATCAAGTCACTTTTTATGCAAGTATATTTCCGTAATATATGTGTATATATATATATATATATAGGGAGAGTTACAGACAGGTAGACACACACACACACACACACACACACACACACACACACACACAGATAGATAAATAGATAGATAGATAGATAGATAGATAGATAGATAGATAGATAGATAGATAGATAGACAGATAGATAGATAGACTGATTGCGTCCGTTGTGTGTTTGAGTGCGTGTTTGTATAAATATAAATTTGTAAATTTATATACTAATACTGTAGGACTTCTAAGTCTAGACATAAACATCATTATTCAGATCTCTTTTAATTAATGATTCTGCCTGCCAAACACCTTAATATAAATTATGTATTTTTAGCCTACAACACTGATTACTTCTGACTCTTCACGCTTTAATCATGACTCTCGAAGACATGAAAACTTATTGTTTTTATAACTCTGAAGATGCTAACTTAATTTTAGATTATCGTGGTTGCTAAAAGTGAATATCTTTCTTTCGTGCTATTTACAACAAAATTTCTCGTTCTGGTTGTCTGTCTATCGGTCTTTTAGTCTGTATGTATGTCCATATCTGTGAGGGCGCATGGCCCAGTGGTTACTGTTGCATTCGCTGTCACTGTGTTCTTAAGCAAAACGCGTCATCTCAAGTTGATTTACGATCCCGTCGACACCTGAGCTGTAGTGCGTCGTGCACCCGTTCAAGCAATCTAAATTTGCTGGAGTGAGTGAGCTAATATAGGACACAAACATTTCATGTAAACAAATCATTTGTGGTGGGTGTTCAGCATGAAATTGCAAAACCACATTCCACGCACTACGAGAGATAAGTATCATATCATGTCCATACCTCACATGTTAGCTATGGAAGGTCAATTAGGAAAGGAAAGCTTGTCATCACCACCGACGGAGGAAACAAATAAATGCAGGAATGGGTATTTGTGAAGAAACGAACATTTTGCTCGAAAACTCACCTCCAGTGTTGTGAATGGGAATAGTCTGGTCTGCGTTATCCGAGGACGTGTATGTCTATCAAGACTTGGACTCATTAGTCTCCAGCAGAGCCGCGAGTGTGAAGTATAAATTTGTTAGAGTGTACAATGTTCATGATGGTCAGTTACGGTCTATCTATCTATCTATCTATCTATCTATCTATCTATCTATCTATCTATCTATCTATCTATCTATCTATCTATCTATCTATCTATCTATCTATCTATCTATCTATCTATCTATCTATCTATCTATCTATCTATCTATCTATCTATCTATCTATCTATCCATCCATCTATCTATCTGTCTATCTATCTATTGACGGATGTGATGTCGTTTCAGCTCCGAAGGTAATCATTTATTTTGACTATTTATAGGCCAATGTTTGTGTAGATTTTTGCAAATAAGGTGTGTAAGGCAACCAACTTTCATTTGAGTGCTTTTCCAAGGGAGGAATTCGCCCCTAGGGGCAGTTTCGACCCCATTTCATTTCTGTTATTTTCTTCTCGACATTAGAAAATGTCTAGAAATGTTATTGTTGAACGCTGGTCGCGTTCTTTTTTGGAACAACATTTTCCTAGTCTGGAAACGACAGAGAAAAAAAAGAACGTTCGCACGGAAAATGCCAACGTAAAATTCGGTGAAAGGAACGCTGCAACCACGTGCGTTAACAGCCCTGTCACCACCGCCACCACCACCACCACTAACAACAGCAACCACGAGACAACAACTGCTACCACCACCACCTCCACCACCACCACCACCACTACCACGACCAACATAAATGATAAAAATAAAACTGAAACGAAAACTATTGACAAAAACAACAGCAACAACAAGAACAACAATAAAAATGAACTATCTAATAGTGAAGATGCCAATACAAAAAGTCAACAACCGTAAATTTCGCAGATATTCTTCGCCAGAAAAAGGAGATTGTTACATTCACAAATGAAGAACTCATAGAAACAAGAGCTCTCTTTACAACCCGTGGACAAGATTTAGTCCTGCATACACCTCAACATATAAAACAAGAAATAGAAAATAAGACAATTGTATATAAAATTATTAGAAAAAACAAAAAACCAAATGAACAGATTACAAAAACTGATGTGGAGAAATGTTTAAAAAACATAATGAAAGAAAAAGAGTATATAAACTGGGGTCCCCAGTTTAACACAGTAGTGGTCCGCTTCCCTAACCAGGAAGTGGCAAAAGCTCACTCTACTGAGTCTCTGGGAAATGATGAAATCATCATGGTCCCTTATTATAAAAACCAGAGGGTGAGTAGAATTACTATCAGAAATGTACCCCCCGATATGCCGAACAAATGGATAACAGGGGCAATCTGTTACCACTTGAAAAAGATCAATATTCTAGAAACAGCCGTGTACCTAAACGTCAATTGGGGTGGAAAAACAGTAGTAGTGACCATCCAGATTGAGGGGGCCTCTATCGAGAGCCTACCCGACAAGATATACTTGGAGAATGGGCAATGCCTATATGTTATGGCAGAAGGCAAAAAGCCTAGATGCTACAAATGTGGCAGCCCCGAACATTTGATTGCCAAGTGCGATCTGGTACAGAAAAAACAAGAAAGAACAATTCAGAAAACAAATAAAATCCCTTTGTTGCCAACACCAACACCAACACACTCAATTATGGAACAACGCCAAGAAAAACAACAAACCAGCAAACAAACCCCAACAACATCACCAAGAAAAACAGTACCAACACAATCACCGTTGACTTCACAACCAATTAAACCTGTTGAATTAACAAAAAATAGACCCACGCCCACACCCAGGACGACAATTAAAAAGACAGAAAACACTGACGAGAAGACAAATGCTACCCCTAACACCACAACAACACAAACACCGCACAAAACATCAACAATTTATACAAGCATACATAGTAATGCAAATGTTTTGCCTCTACCCCATACTGATACGTCGGGCGACGAAAGTTCGACGGAATGGCAAATAGCCACAGGGGGTAAAAGAAAAAGATCCAAAAAATCCACCAAACAAGGAATTAAAGCAGGGAGATATCTAACTCAGGACAACATCCCCCTAGACAATCAAAAAAGTAATGAACCCGTAAAACCACACACACAACTAACTGCAATAGACACAGACAATAAAGAATTAATGGACTACATCAAATCTAACATGGTCGTCTGTGAAGATGACTTTAAGACAAACAATCATCCGCACACCACACCACCGAAACACATCAGAATTTTACACATAACACAAGCACAACACCACATACTGAAAACATTATTTCCGAATGCGGTAGGCGGGTATCAACGATACCACTCGAAAAAACTATACAAACACCTCATCAAAAACGATACAAAAGAAGAAGAAGAAAAAATGAAACTTTTAAAATGAGTAAGTGACCTCACTTCTTGCCTCTTGTCTCTGCTAATATAGTGTGTAAAACACAATTTTCGTAAATGTCAAGTATGCTTAAATTAGGTTGTGTGACTGCGCGTGGCTTGGCGTCGGCTTGGAAGCAAGGTTACCTTCTAAACGACATCAAGTCACTGGACGTGGATATAGTAGCTATCAGCGAAACCAGACTCAGTAAGCCGCGGGCCCTCGAGTCCATGTTTGGCAATCAATTTGACATTTATTTTTCTCCCTGTCTGCCGAACATGGGTGGTGGAGGTACTGCAGTGCTTTTTCGAAAGAGTCTAAAAGTAAAAGTAAGAGCAATATTCCTAGACCCGGAGGGTAGGCTGGTTGTCTTGGACGTGGATGGCAGAAATGGGTGTGCATTCCGTCTGATGGCAGTTTATGCACCGTCCTTAACGGGTCGGGCGGATTTCTTCAGACGTCTAGAGGTTTTCCTGGGTACGTCTAAACCTTTACTGTTAGTAGGGGATTGGAACGCTACCTTGGACACGCATCTAGATTATGTGGGAAGGGATAGGAATAGAAGGGGGTGTAAGAGCCTCAAAGACCTGCTCAGACGTTTCCATTTGTCTGACAGGTTCCGACTCGACCATCCGAATGTGCCAACGTGGACTTGGACAAACCGCGTCGGATCGTCGAGATCTTATCTAGATAGAATTCTATGCAGGACAGCGGATAGGGATAGTGTAGGATGTCCACAATTTAAAATAGTCAGCTACACAGATCACAAATTTGTTACGTGTACGCTCGACTTAGATAAAACACATAGGCAGGGTCCCGGTTACTGGAAACTGAACACGTCGCTGTTAGCGCGACAGGTTTACAGGAACCGGATTAGCGAGTTAATTAAGAGGGCGCTGACAGGAGCGGTCGTTAACAACCGCTGGTGGTACGCCCTGAAAATGGCAATAAAATCGGAATCAATTAGGTTTAGCAAGGAATTAGCGATAGAACGAAATAGAGTAGAGGGAGACTTAGTTAAGAAACTAGAAGAGGCACTTACCACTGGCAGCGCAACCAACGTGCTGGCTGCGAGGATGGCCCTCGACCAACACCTCAACGCCAAGCACGAAGGTTGCGTCGTCAGAGCTAAAATGCGTGCCTTAAGGAACGAAGGGATTGAAGCTGCGCGAGAGGCCCGGGTAGCGGAGGCGCAGCGTGGCAACAGATCAACCATTCGGTCTCTAATAGATCAACAGGGATGCAATTTACTCGAACCCGAAAGGATGTGTGAGGCCTTTCAACAGCACTTTGCTCGACTGTTTGGTGCGAGTGGTGGGTCGGAACTAGGGATGGATTTCAGTGCCTACATGACCGACCTGCCGCGGCTCTCGGCAAGAGAAGCGGAGTGTTGTGAAAGTCCCATCACAGCCGCTGACGTGTGGGATGCGATGGCGGGCTGCGCGAGGGATAGTCACCTGGATTGGATGGTTTACCCTACGAGCTGAATTGTCGAATGCCAGACTTGTTTGGCGACCTCTTGGCATCAGTCTACTGCAACTGGCAACAAAACGGGAGAATCCCCGGTTTCGTGAGCCGAGGTGCAGTGACGTTGCTGAAGAAAGACTCAAACAAGGGGAATTTTATAGATAATTTCAGGCCCATCACTCTGCTCAACGCAGATTTGACAATTTTGGCCAAAGTAATAGCCGAGAGGTTGGCGCTTGTCATTGGTAAACTGGTCGACAGGGCGCAAACATGCACCGTGCCGGGAAGAACCATACATGACAACCTCCATCTGATGCGCTACATTGTGGACAGGGTAGTTAAGGATCCTGGCATGGGTGGGGCGCTGATAAATTTGGATCAGTCTAAAGCCTTCGATAGGGTCGACCATCGGTACTTGGCGGCCGTCCTCAGGGCGGCTGGCTTCGGTCCCGTCTTCCGCGGTTGGATCGCTGCCTTGTATAGCGGCATCCGATCGGTGATTCGGGTGAACGGTCACCTGTCTAAACCGTTTGACATCACGCGTTCGGTCCGTCAGGGTTGTCCCCTGTCGGCGCTTCTGTATGTATTGACTCTCGAGCCGCTACTGCGGAAGCTGGCGACACTGAGGGGCATCCCACGGGAACTGGGTTGCGGGACGAGCGTGTCGGCATATGCGGACGATGTCACCGTCATAGTGTCGAGCTACCAGCACATCAAGCTGGTCGGCGAGACACTAAGAAAATATGAAACGGTGACGGGAGCAAAGATTAACCCGGAAAAGTCAGTGGGTTTGCTACTCGGCACCTGGAGAAGCAAGCCCATGCCGTCCGACTGCGGCTCAGTAGTGGGACGCTGGACGGACGGACCGGTTAAATTGCTCGGGGTCTGGTTCAGTCCGGACCTCCAAATGGATAAGAACTGGGACGGGATCACGAGTAGAGTGGTCGCTCTTAGCCAAACATGGGCCGAGAGAAAGCTGTCTCTAAAAGGCCGGGCGGAGGTGGCGAACGCGTACATCGCATCCGTCATCGATTACCGCCTGACCGTCGTACCTTGTCCCGACGCCACCATCACCAAACTGGAACGCATACTCTTCCGCTTCCTGTGGAAGGGTGGCGTTCCGATGGTGAGGAAGTCCATTTGCTGTCAACATCCGTTGAATGGAGGACTGGGCATGCCGTGGTTGATGATGCGCAGGCATGCGCTGAGACTGCGACATCTCTGGAAATTCATCGACGACGGTGAACAGGTGTGGGCGCCGTTTGTGAGGCGCGACTTCCCGCAGCTCGTCTCACTGACCGAACTGCAAACGTGGATCAAAAAGAGACCGAAACTGGGCGATTGGCACCGAGAGTGTCACCAAGCTCTACAGCAGCTCTGCCGACCGGGGTCAAACTTGTGCAACTTCCAAACGACTAAAGCGTTCTATAGAGGACTAGTGGAGGGGAGGTCCGACGACACACTCGGGGCAAACCTGGGCGTCGACGAGGAATTCCTAACCCGCCTGTTCAGGACGACGTTCGGGCCGGGGCCTATGGATAACTTCCAGAAATCCCTGGCTTGGCAGTGCTATCGAGACGCACTACCTGTTCGAGAGAAGAGCTACAGACACGGTTCGAAAACCATCACCGGACCGAGATGCGGTCAGAGCGACGAAACCGTTCTGCACGCACTCGTGCTGTGTCCAGATATTTCAGAGCTGTGGTTCTTCGTCGAACAGCTGTTGTCACGTGTGGGTCAGGCTCGCCTATCGGCCGAGTCTATTGTGAATATTGTTCCACCACCTTCCTTTAAACGGGAAGGGAAAACGGTTTTCGTTACGCTGATGGCTATGGCGAAAGAATGTGTGTGGTGGACGCGTTTGAAAGGACTGCAAACAAACACCTTCCTCTCTGGTCAGTCTCTCGTCAACTTTTTCAAGTACCACTTGAAAAGGAGGATGAGAATAGAGAGGAAGGCTTTGTCGAACGAATGTTTTAATAAAAAGTGGGTAAAAGTGGCAAAAATGGTCAGTATGAAAGACGACACTATTTTAAGTTTAAATCTGTAACCAAAAGAGACAACGAGAAGTAAGGCGACTTACTCATGTGTTCTTTTTCGAATTGCCTGAGGTGACCTTGGTCTTTTTTGTAGGTTTTTCTTTCCAAGACTACACCTAAACTGTGAACCTTATATATATATATATATTGCTTTTTTATACACCACACAACCCACAGATCCCTATTGATCAAACGTTTTTTTTTGTTTTTTTTTCTTCCCCCACCCATCCCACCTCGAAAAGAAAAATTCTACATTGTATTTCGTCCATTTTTATTCTGTGTTTAGCCCTGTGTGGCTACAATAAAAAATTAACTATCTATCTATCTATCTATCTATCTATCTATCTATCTATCTATCTATCTATCTATCTATCTATCTATTTATCCATCCATCTATCTATCTATCTATCTATCTATCTATCTATCTATCTATCTATCTATCTATCTATCTATCTATATATCTATCTATCTATCTATCTATCTATCTATATCTATCTATCTAGAGCGACGAAACCGTTCTGCACGCACTCGTTCAGTGTCCAACAATTTCCGACCTGTGGGCTTATGTCGAACAACTGCTGTCACGTGTGGGACGAGTCGGTTTATCAGCTGAGTCTATCGTCAATATTGTCACGCCTCCTTCCTTCAAAGGGGAAGGAAGAGCTATTTTCATCATCCTTGTGGCTATGGCGAAAGAATGTATCTGGTGGACGCGTCTGAAAGGATTGGAGACAAACACTTTCCTCTCTGGTCAATCTCTCATCAACTTCTTCAAGTACCACTTGAAAAGGAAAGTGAGAGTAGAGAGGCAAGTTTTGTCTAGCGAATATTTTAAAAAAAGATGGGTGAATGTAGCAAGAATGGCACGTATGAATGACGAAGCCACCTTGAGCATGATCCTATGAACCCAGAAATTGAAAACAGAGAGTTGCTTATTCGCAAAAAAATAAAAAGAAATATAACATGTGACTCCATTGACCGAGGTTACCGTGGTCTTTTCCGTAGGCTTTTCTTTCCACGGGTAAACCTCACTTGTCCTCCCCTTTACACTTCATATTGACATTTCTGTGATAACGATCCCTATTGATCAATTTTTTTTCCTCTCCCCCCTTTTTTTAACCCCCCTTTTTTGTCCTCTTTCTCTCCTTTTACGATCCCTTTTGATCGAAACTCCCCCCTTTCCTTTTTTTTTTAAACCTTCAAAAGAAAAGCTCTACCTTGTAATTTGTTCTATCTGTGTGCAGCCCTGTGTGGCTAATAAAGAAACATATCTATCTATCAATCTATCTATCTATCCATCCATCTATCTATCTATCTATCTATCTATCTATCTATCTATCTTTCGCTTTCCCTGTATATATATTCTTTTATTTGTTTTAGTCATTTGACTGCGGCTTTGCTGGAGCACCACCTTTAGTCGAACAAATCGAGCCCAGGACCTATTCTTTGTAAGCCAAGTACTTACTTCATCGGTCTTTTTTCCGAACCGCTAGGCTATGAGGACGTAAGCACACCAACGTCGTTTGTCTAGTAATGGTGGGGGACAAACACAGACACACAAACACATATGCACACACATATATATATACATATACACATACACACACACACACATATATATATATTATATATATATATATATATATATATATTATATATATATATATATATATATATTGTTACGGACCACCTGCCGTCGCTCGGTCGATCAGCAAAAGCTCGCCACGGAAACTCGGAGAGGAAAGAGAGGCAACAACAACCACCGCCGCAAGAAGAGACACAGAGGCAATCGAGAGAGACACAAAGAAGGCAATTGGCTCGCATTTAACGTACTAGTTTATATGACTATTACAATTGTTACAACATCAATTACATATCAGATACATCAAAGCATTTAAAGAAAACAACATGCAGATACAATATACAATGTTCATAGACAACAATGTTCAGATCAAATAATGTTCACGATACGTTACGGTCCAATCAGAACAGTTCAATACATTATACAATGATCAAATCACAACAATTCACGTTACAGTTCAAAGGACATTAAAGGTATATCAGTTCAATGTTCATTACACAGTTCTGTAACACATATCAACACAGTTCACATTGGTCATTAAATTCTTTTCAACAACTCTGTACACAATGTCTTTACACATTTCAATACATCGATTCTTTTTCCTTCTTTCTCTTCATATATCAATACAACAATTTACGTACCGTAGTTCCTACTATAATAGCCAATGTCTCATATTGTACCTCATCTCTCTTAGCACTGCTAAATCCAACTTGCTAACCTGCTTGCCTTGAATACCAAATCCTCAACGCTAAATCCAACCGCTTGCCTTGACTTCCAAATACCGACTGCCAAAACCTCACTACCCCCAATCTCTCTTAGCTCTGTCGCAATCACTCTCTCTCTCTTAGCTCTGCAATACTCTCTGCCTGTCTTCCTCTGCCCCTCATCCTCTCTCACTCTACTGTCATCTCTCATGACAGCTCCCAGATTCCTTAATCTGTCTTTCTCAGCCCTTCATCCTCTCACTCTACTGTATCTCTCATGACAAGCCCCCAGATTCCTTAATCTGTCTTTCTCAGCACTCAACATTTCTCTCACTGTCTCTCACACACTGAACTCTAATTCACCTGACGGGGTCGGGGAGTTTCCCCAGAGCTAATTAATCAACCTGCATCTGGCAGAACAATGGATTCATTGCCAAATGTAGGTCGCCGTCAACTGTCCTCAAATTGAACCACAACAATATATATACGAGGGGCGTGCAATAAGTAATGGCCCTGACCCACTTCCCATAGCAGTAGAGCAACGAAACTTAGCACAGGTGTTAGTCTCTTTCTACATTATAACCAACCAGAGTTACGCATTTCTCCCATCGTTTGATGCAGCTCTGGAGACCGTTTTTATAGAAGACCCCAGCTTGGTCCTCCAACCACGACGTGACTTTAGAAATCAAGGCTGCATCATCTGGGAAACGCTTTCCTTTCAAAAATAACTTCATGGCTGGGAAGAGGTGAAAATCAGAGAGTGCAAGGTCAGGAGAGTAGGGGGGATGGGGAGGAGTTCATAGCCGCACGCATGTGCTTCTGATCTGGCGACACGCGAGTTGTGGACCGGAGCGTTGTCCTGCAGGAGGAGGATGCCTTTGCTGATCTTACCAAGTCTCTTGATTTTGATAGCTTCTCTTAATTTCCTCAAAAGGGAAGCATAATAGGCTAATGTAATTGTGGTACCCTTTGCCAGGAAATCTGTCATCACTACTCCGTCCTGGTCCCAGAAGACTGTGAGCATGACCTTGCCAGCGGAGGGCTGCACCCTTGCCTTCTTTGGAGGAGGTGAGTCACGGTACTTCCACTGCATTGACTGGGCTTTGGTCTCTGGGTCATAGTGATGAACCCAGGTTTCTTTCTGTGTAATCAGTCTTTTGAAAAATTTTGACTCATCTTCTTGGCACATCTCCAAATTCATCCTCGAGCACTCGACGCGTTCTTGCTTCTGGAAAGGTGTGAGCAACCTGGGAATCCATCTGGCAGACACCTTTTGCATATGCAAATGGTCATGAATGATAGTTTCCACAAACCCGGTACTAATCTTGACCTCATGGGCTATTTGGCGAATAGTTATGCGTCGGTCGATCTTCCAAAATGGCAGCCTCAACTTGACGGACAAATACCTCATCAATGGCAGAAGTGGGGGCGACCAGATCTGGGAGCTGTTTCCACAGAGTTCCGACCATGTTTGAATTCACGATGACAGTGTTTTACAAGGTCATATGATGGGGCATCATCACCATAAGTTACTTTCATTTCATCAAAAGTCTTCCGTGGTGTGCGTCCTTTGAAATACAAAAACCGGATCACTGCTCGACACTCAACAGACTCCATTTCACACTTGACTCAGTTCAAACACCTGTAAATCAGAAACCACAATTAGTTTAGAGCTGTAATTTGCCACTTAATCTATAGAGATACAAATAATTGCACATGCAAACTTTCAGCTAGATCAAACAGCTACAAGTGGGTCAGGAGCATTACTTATTGAACGTCCCTCGTATATATATATGACGGGCTTCTTTCAGTTTCCGTCTACCAAATCAGCTCACAAGGCTTTGGTCGGCCCGAGACTATAGCAGAAAACACTTGCCCATAGTGGCACGCAGTCAGACTGAACTCGGAACCACACACCCGCTCCTGCGCCTATATATATATATATATATATATATATATATATTTATATACATACATACGCGATAATGATGTTGACAGTCAGTGAGTTCGAAGTTTCGGCCAACTAAGCCATCGCTCGACGATGTGTTAGCTAGCCGAAACTGTGAAGTCACTGGCAACAACATTATTTTCTAAGAATAATAAATTTGTACTCTACCAAAGTATAGATTAACACCTTATATTAATGTAAAATTGTTTTATCATAACTGAACGTAAAAACAAACATTCATATATATATATATATATATATATAGGAAAAAAGCAACAAGAATGGATTAAAATCTCGGTACAATCGTTTCGTACGAGGACATCTTTAATAAGCTACAAAAAATGCAAAAAATGCTACAAAAAATGCTTATTAAAGATGTTCTCGTACGAAACGATTGTACCGAGATTTTAATCCATTCTTGTTGCTTTTTTCCTATTTGTAATCACCCCACTTGTCGTATGGTTAACACCATATAGATTTCCGGTGCATTCTAGTTAAGGACCATATTCATGTGAATTCATTAGAATTCACTTGAATCTCAATTACGTAAACGTATATATATATATATATATATCTGAATGTTTTTTTTTAAAATTTAATTTTAATTTTAATTTTAATTTTAATTTTTATTTTAATATATATATATATATATATATATATATATATATATATATATATAATATATATATATATATATATATATGTATATATATATATATGTATATATGTATATATATATATATGTATGTATATATATGTATGTATGTATATATGTATATATATATATATATATGTATGTATATATATGTATGTATATATGTATATATATATATATATATATATATATATATATATATATATATATATATATATATATATATATATATATATAATGTCATCAATTATCAAATAAAGTGTAGCTGTGTAGACGTCGCATATACCTAAACTATAGCGTAGATACTTAATACCCGGCTCTGTATCAATTACGATAGCTGACAATCTGGGAGTTATCGATGAGAACTGAACGGATTCTTACTCCGAAATACCGTTAATATTTACTTTGGAAACCTTACGTTTAAATCAACGTTCAATATAAAACCATTTCTACATAATAAGAGAAATTGCCATATACATCGTAGACTCCTGTATACTTATGCGTATGCTCGTATACATGTAGCTAAGCATATCTATGTTTGTGTGCTTGTGTGTATGTACGTGTGTGAGCATGCGTTCGTGTCTGTGTATGCGTTCGTGTCTGTATGTGCGTGTGTATATTTATGTAAATATATGTACGATATACAAACAGTTTATCTCCTCATTATAGCCTGAGCTTCATTTTACATTAATTCAAACCTATACCATATATGATGTATATCTTCTCGATAGAATTTCTGTATATTTAATTTGTTACGGCCGGTATGCCTGCATGTATGAATGC
The DNA here is from genome assembly GCF_006345805.1 of Octopus sinensis. Lineage (NCBI taxonomy): Eukaryota > Metazoa > Mollusca > Cephalopoda > Octopoda > Octopodidae > Octopus > Octopus sinensis. The sequence continues at coordinate 105,148,707 of NC_043006.1, read as the reverse complement.
GTGCGCGCGCGCGTATTGATGTCTGTGTTTATACGTATAATTATAAATATGTGTGTGTGTATGTGGGTGTACGCGTGTTTGTATGCGTGCGTCAGTACTTAACAAAAAAATGTCTGAAGCGATTTTATCTAATTTCGAAATATATCAGTTGATGCTTGTTTATAATTAGAGAATCCAAAGTATAGGAAAAAATATTCTGATAGCAGAATTGGTAGAAAGAAGATGCATTGCGATTTTGCAAGTTGGAAAATGAAGTGAAAATTAATATTTTATTCTATGAGGAATAATTTGAAAACCCTCTTTTAAAGAAACAATTCTTAGGTTAAGAGATCGCTAAACTTAGCAATATACTATAATGAGATATATGTATGTATACCCGTGTGATGAAGAAAACCTCTTTGTAGTCGAAAGGTTCTGGGCACAAGCCTATCGCACTCCCTTTGAGCTTTGGTAGACGTAGCGCTTCTGATTGAATTGTATATATGTAAGTTAATTATTAGTGACAGAAGCAATATTAAAACCAAAACGTAATATTTATTACTATTTAAAAGTGGATGCTGTGTTAGAACACAAAATACTGTGGCAGTTACCACGAGAGAAGATCTCGTATTGGATTTAGGTGCATATAAGCACTCTTCTTTATATCGCTAGCGCTGACTATCGGGTCACATAATTTCGGCCTTATCTGGCTTTGTCAACCCACTGGTTATTCACGACATATGTGCCTGATTCTTTGTATATCGCTAGCAGAGATCTCGCTGCTATATCCAGCGTTCGAGCGTCTACCATTGACAAGACCCGGGAAGGCCGAAATCACATGAGCTGGTGCTCACAGCAGTGGCGATGGCGGGCGATTTATCTCCCCGCTAGCGATATAAACAAAAGTGTTCATATGCGCCAAAAGCCAATATAAGTTTTTCTCCCATGGTAAGTGCCGTAGTATTCCGTTTTGGAACTCTACATTCAATTTTAAGTTGGGATAAATATGGAAATTGTGCTAAAGCCGCGCCAATAATTCGTAGATTTAACCCTGTCACTTTTTTGATGACGATTACTAATGATTACACGTCGGTTATATATTTATATGGTCAACTCAAATGATACCACAGACCACAGTATTTGTTCCAGCTCAATACTTTCTGACCTCAAATTCTACAAAGGTCAGCTATGCCTTCCATGCCCAACTATTAAGCAATTACTGCCACAGTTTCTGCTCTTTCTCCACCTAACTCTGTCTCTCCATACTATCTATACAATTTCTGGTTATTCAACTTCAACCACACAGTATACTGGTTGATCAAGAAGTTATACAATTCATGGTTACGAAGCAAAATACTTAACCATTCGTCCTTACTTAGTCTATAAATTGAAAGGAAAATTCTGCGCTCACGATGTGTATTATGAAGTTGTCAGCGGCACAAGCAGTACATATGTGGGAAATGCGATGAGAGTCACCCTAATAAGGGAGTGCTGGGATTCCAAGTGGTGCAGATAGAATTAGTGGGCGTAAGAATTTTTTGTGCGGAGTAATACATTATTTTTTTGTTTTCAAGATGGAAGACTCCAAATAGTTGAGTGCTTGCGGAAATCCTACAAATTGCCGGAGTTTTCTGGTTTTTAGACTGTATTCTGAGAAATTAATTGAGAAGTTTCGTATGGTTTTGTAGGTGCGGGCTCGCACTGGGTGGGGGATTTTAGAGGGCATATATGGAGGAATGCTTTCTCAAACACATTAACTACCAAAGACATTCAGCGGAATTCTTCCAGCACTATGATTTGTTATGTGATTTGATACAAGCATTAAGTAATGATAGCTGTGGTGTAGAATGTAGACGTATATTGTGTATAATGAGTGAATTTATAAGGCAGTGGTCTGACGATCAGATAATTGTAAGACATTGTCTATAGGAGCTAATGAAAATAATGAAGGTCATCTGGACAGTCTCTTCATTAATCAGTGATACGTTTAGGTAAAACGCACACTGCCACATGGTTTCAGGGTGTCTTTTGTGCAATCATAGGTGTCATGCGTGGGAGAAATAAAACTGTGTGGACATAACAGTAACCAAAGAAAACGCTGTCACTGTGAGTAGGATTAATGTGAGATAGATACGCTCAGAGATATCAAATTGATGCTGGTGGTTAGAAAATTTGAAACAGCACTAGAGGCATCAGATGTAATTAACGGAATGAGAGGAGATTGTTTATTATTGTTGTAGTTGTTTAACCCTGAGCTAGACTTGATTAAGAAATCTTATCATCAAACATATTCAGGCCGTGAAGTTACTATTATTTGTTGAGGTGTTACATTTGTGATTCTACACTATGTAATGTGGCCATACATATATTGTATATAGTTTATAATATAATTTATGAGACACTATGTTATATATATGTGATTTATAAGACTAGTTTTGACTTCGGGACATGCCTATGCTATTTCAAGCTCACATACAGATTTTTTATCCAACTAATGCCTTCTCTATAATTACTAGTGAAAGAGACTATACACCATCCATCAGAGTAAAGTGCAAGCACATTCCCACACATATATTTACAGAGAGAGATTCTAACTTCAACACTAAGGTTTACTTCTCTTCCACCTATGATCCGTGACAAATTCGACCGGCATTACGTATAACTATTCTTCTATGAACCGTAAAACAGAAAAATGCCATCCTTTATACAAGGAATCTTTATCTATGGGAAGAAAACGTCAACACAGATTTGTATCTGAAAATGGCATATGTGCCAAAAGAAAACCCGATAAAATTTACTCACATAGATATCCATCTATAAACAAACAATAATAAATATCCCGTATCAAACCAAACAACTCCATCCCTTTTTCTTAATCCACACCTTTCAAAGACATGCTTTCCTCTTGTACAGCCCAACATCCCTTCCGACATAACTACTGCTACCTGCCCACGTGACATCACATATTCATCCACATTATTCCACCTTCCAAAAAAGCAACTCGCCAAAGATCATATATAATGCCAGGAAGACTATTATAAATCACAGTCTGATGAAGACTAGAATGTCGAAACTTGGAAGTCACTGTCAACATTTTCCTTGAGAAAAATTAGAAGTATGTAGGCTACTAAAAGTATTGAGCGATCCATCAATTAATCTTAACTTTTTATTTATAATTTCCCATAAATAAAGACACTAATACATACATGTGTGTGTATGAGTGTGTATGTGTATAACTGTTAGTGTGCGCATAACTAAACGTTTATGGTTCAATTAGAACACTAGTGTGCTGATAGACACCATTATCTTGATAAGGACACAACTGTATAGACAAAAACACCATTGTCTTAACAAAGACGGTTTTTTAATGCTTTTTCGATGAACAAAGCAGACGGCAAATTATGAAAACAACTCCGCGCAGGCGCCTGACTGAATTGTATAATAATTTAGTAAACAAGTTAAATGCTACACATGTACACTTGTTCCTCTCCCACGGGAATTCTTGAAGTATCGGGAAATTGCCGCCAATTATTCTTATATATAACATTCTATGGCAGTAAAGAACAAAGAAAATGCATTCCTGATCGTAAAAGTAGGAGAGCCAGCAGATTATAAGTGCAATGTATTGTGCATAAAACACAAGAAAAATTACGAAGAAGTAGAACAGAAAAATAATAAAGAAATATTTGAGTCATTATGTCTATACAATCAATCTTCGTTGTTGCTTCCTCGAAATTAGAATGTGAGTTCGATTTGTATCAGTTAAAAAATTGATAGAATTTTGTTCTTACTTCTATTTTAAAAGGCAGACATTATTTTGCAAATATCACAAATTTCATTTATGAGGTATAACAAAATGTAAAAATGGGAAAATAACATTTAATTATAGCATATATGATATGACGACAGCGTGTATGAAGTACGGAACAGTTGATGGAATATGGAAGTTTAGTACATATAATTTATAAAGTTATACATGAGTGGCTCTGTCTTAAGAACCTTGATGTAGTCTTGGGCTCAAACGCACAAGGCAGTTCCTTAGGGTATATGGGTATATATGCCTGTGTATGTGTGTGCGTGTGTGTATGTGTGTGTGTATGTGTGTATACTTTAATGTATACAGTATAAAGATACGAGTTACTACTAAAAGTTTCTTGCTGTGAAGACACGTGTCTATGCAGGTATTCGTAACACGGCATGTGTCTCCAAGTAATGTATGTATATATGTAGGTATGCACATATGTATATATATATATATATATATATATATATATATATATATATATATTATATATATATATATATATATATATATATGTACGTTTGTATGTGTGCATATACCTACTGGTGTCATAGACGAATTTACGCATTCATATTTGAATAAGTCCTTGCTTATTTGACTATGTCTGCGTCTATGTGTATACGTATATGGGAGCGTGTGTATGTGTATCTGTTTATATAGACGCTTAAATACTGTTTGTTTATTTGTGTATAATTTAATGTACACAGTATAGAGATACGACTTACTAAAAGTTCCTTGCTGTGAAGACACGTGTCTATGCAGGTATTCATAACACGGCTTGTGTCTCCAAGTAATTTCCAGGCTCTGTACACATGGTCTGTTCTATTTGAGAAACAGGGTTGTGGTACATCAGAAATCACGAGAAAAAAAGCAAGAAAGTTGATGCAAAATTAGGAGCGTGAAAAAGACACGGAAAATGCAAAGAGAGGAAAGAAAACTAGAGTAATGCCCCATTTGACTGTAGAAGCCACTATAAAACTAATTGTATAATAATTGAATATACATATATCTATATACATGTATAAATATGACATAAAATTATACATACATATATACATACATGTTTACATACATATATACATACATACATACTGAATGATTGTGAGACAGAGAGGCAGACCGATACGACAGGCAAACATACTACATCATAAACTTAGAGCCAAATCATCTATATATACACATTAGCTATAATTGATACAGTGAGTTTTCAAATAGACGCATTTCCCTTATAGACGCATTAGAAAAAAACATGACTTTTGCTTCGCACACTATCACACATAAACAATCAGTATTTTAAGCGTCTATATAAACAGATAGACATGCACACGCTCCCATATACGTATAGACATAGACTCAGACCTAGTCAAATAAGCAAGGACCTATTCAAATATGAATGCGTAAATTCGTATCTATATATATATGATTATGACACCAGTAGGTATATGCACACATACAAACGTACATATATATATAAACATATATATACATATATGCAGACCCACATATACAAATATATAACGAATTCAAATAAACAAGCAGTTCAAATATACGAATAAAAAATGAATAAATACGAAAAAAAGAAAACGAACGGGGACGGTGACGTGCACAAGAAATGTATTAGTTTGAGACTCGGTGAAAGGAGAGAGTTTGATGCTTCGAGGGTAGCTCTTGGTCGGAGAAGAAAAAAAAGGAAAAGTCCGAAGAGGAAATAGAAACCGCCAACGGTACACACGTAGTTAAATTGCTGACGCGTACGCACGCGTACAAAATTGCTCATTTGTACAAATATATGTATATGCACACGGAGTTCAGAGTCAAAAGGGAAACCACAGAAAGAAACAAAAAGATACGTGAAGTACCATCTGTAAATTCCAGGTTTACAGATGTCTGCTGACAAGGAGAAATGCAGATGAACTGCCGCTTCGCACAGTCAAAGCTCAGACAGAACGGAACCCATGGCAAAACGTACTCTCCACTTAACCAATAAGGCTGGATAAAACCACGCCCAGAGGGACTTGTATCACACTACACACATGCAGTGAAGACGACTTAGAAAGCTGTATGCGGATGCAGTGCGAGTTGCAATTGTATAAACAGAAGGTTTTTAAAGTGTGGAACAAGTGGCATGGTTGCAATCTATACTTAATCATGCACAGCCCAACACAAGCCAGACACAATAGACCCAAGATGGTCACCTGTAATGCAAAATCGACCATGACACCAACACTCACAAATATAAGAGGTTTCCTACAAGACAACAACAAGCCCAAAATTGCGTGCCTGAGGGATCTTTCTGCAAGCTGTCAAGTAATATGAATTTCCTTTACGGAGACAGAAATGATACAGAGATACACATACCAATTTATGCAGCATTACGTGCAGACAAAACAGAAAAGTCACAGAAGATTTGCGTTGTCCATCTGTAAAGATGTCACACAACTAATCTTGTCACATTGAAACTCAGTATATGGTACACTCATAATGCACTTAAAAGCAACTGGATAGAGCAATATGCATATTATATCGGCCATCCGATGCCTCCAATCATGATGGTAAATTTGAGGAAAGCCTTACAATGATAAAAGATGTAATAACAAAACTAAATCGACGGATTAATGTACATATTATGGGTGTCTTCAACTTACCCAAGATTAGACGGCCGAGGAGCGAATTATAATCCCAGGCCTGACGTTCAAACAGTCAAACAGAATCTCTTCTTGATCTCACGAAAATGTTATTCATGGAACAAACCCTACTCTTCCTAACCAGAGGTAATAACTTATTAGACCTCTGCTTCACCAACCATGCGGAACTTATCCACAATATGAAGATATCAGCGACAATCTTCTCAGACGACCACATGATAGAGCCGACGATGCACAGCCCAAAACTAATTAATGATGTATTCCATATATTACACATCCTGTAATCCAACGTGATAAAACCATTCCAAATAAAAACAAGGATCGATACTTAGAGCTTTATATCTAACGATGTTGTTCCTTGTTCTCTCAAAATAAGCTCGCGAGTAAGTATTTCAAATCCGTTATTAATGGAAATAAAATCGGAATAATATTGCTAGTTAAGATAAGAATTTTCAAATGTCATAATGTGTTTTCAATCATGAAATCTTGTAGCGCCTCTTTTGACTTTAGAGTGGACGCTTATTATTCCGAAGAGATAAGTTATTTAGTTGCTCAGATCTGTTATTTAACTTCAAGAAATAACTAGAAGAGATCGACAGAAGATTACGTCAAGAGATGATAGTTTATAAATTACAAATAATCTCAATCGGAAATAAATCGATTGATTAAGTAAACAGTGAAACATTTTCTTTAAGTAACATGGATTTCAGATAAACACCAAGTGAAATATTACTGTTGCTAATTCTCGTGACGTAATCCTCAACTTAAATTGCTCTATGTACTATCCATTCCATAAACCAAACAATCCGATAAATTATATAAACCGCTTATCAAACCACTATACCAACATTGCCCACAATATTGTCAGATCACTTCAACTTGACATTCAAAACTTATTGCCTCTAAATAAATATTCTGGATTCTAAATCATACTTCAAAGATGCTTTAACTATAAGTAGATACAAGTTTTATATATATAGAAAAACAACAGAAATATTCACAATGGTAAAACAGCAAAAATGTAATATAATTCCGGATATCCCTGATTTGTAAAAGATATTATCGTTAATATTAGCATCAGTAAAATCCAGCTTTAAGTGGATCCTAAATTTGTAAAGCTTTCCACTCAATGTCTGGATGTATATATTTCTTTATTTCAATGTCTGAATGTATAGAGATGCTGAGAGAATATTTTAAAAAAGATATTCTGTTCAAACTATAAACCCTCTATATTTATGTTAATTGCAAAGAAGACCGACATTTGTTCTGCAATGGGGATGGTTATTACAAAGGCACAC
>NC_043006.1:105125983-105135983 GCF_006345805.1 Octopus sinensis | reverse complement strand
ATAATAATATAATAATAAACTATATATACACCCATACACATATACCTAATTATATATAACCATATCTAACTACATACACTAAATCACACACCTATATATATATCCCTATACACACATAAAAACGTCTAGGCAACTATAAATAAATAAAATAGCTAAATACTTCAACACAATACTTATTCATACTCCCACACACACATACATACAACCCACATTCACGCTCTAGAAAACGGACATCACTCAAAAACTATGAACGGAGAAGAAATGGAATAAATGGAATTAAAAATTATATTCACTTGGTAAAAACGAACACTACTTAAAAATTATGAATGAAACAATGCAATAAACAAAACAGACATCGCAAATAGACACAAATTACTACGAATTCCTTAACAAACCTTCATGATAAACCAAAACTCATAAAAACATATAATGATAAAACTCCCTTTACTAAACTCTATAACAAACCTATATAGCAATCCCCCTAACCTAAACATTCACACACAAATACACACACGTAAACCACACACCCACGACATATACAAATACCCACACCACTTACACATACCAATACATACATATAAACCTCAACATATACTCCAAAAAACCCACTCAACCCCACACAGACAAATACAACAAAAATTATGAATGGATTCTTTTATAAAACTACCATGATAAGCTAAACTCACAAAAACAGAAATGATAAAACTCCCTCTACTAAACACTATAACATACTTATATAGCAATCCCTTTAACCTATACATTCACACACAAAAACACACACGTAAACCACACACCCATAACAAATACAAACCCCAAACCCACCCACACACACCCCACAAGTACATATAAGCCTCAACATATACACCAAACAAATTACTTTACCAAGGAACTTAACATATGTATAAAAAGTATAAACCGCTCTGGAAACGAACATCTCTAAATTAATGAATGGAGAAATGGAATAAATGGAATTAAAAATAATATTCACGTGGCAAAACGAACACCACTCAAAAATTATGAATGAAACAATGTAATAAAACAACCAACATCGAAAATAGACAAATTACCACGAATTCCCTACTCCAATTAGAAAATCTTAAGATAGAGGGTGGTTTATATAGAGACGATCTTCTACTAGTTACAAAGAATTGTACTAATAGGAATCTAGAAGTATATAAGAAAAAACTATATAGTTTCTTTAAAAGATATGGTTTAAGTATTACTATATATAAGGAGAATTATAATGTTAATTATTTAGATGTTAATTTTAATCTTATTACAGGTAAAACACAACCATATCATAAACTTAATGAGAACCTTAGATATATAAATGTTAATAGTAATCACCCATTTTCTATTAAAAAATCGTTGATTAATAATATAAGTAAACGTATTTCATTACTCTCTTATGATATAGAGATTTCTAATAAACATGCTAATTATTATAATGAGGCCCTTAGAGGGGCAGGTTATAATAGGAATATTAAATTTTATAATATTAGTGATAAAGATTTATTTGTTAATTTTCGAGATACTTCTAATAATTATAATTTTGTTAGGTTTAGTGGTAAAAATAATAGATATTATAAAAAAAATAATAAAAATGATAAAAATATAAATAAGAATAATAATAATAATAATAAATATAATAATAATAATAAATATAATAATAATAATATAAATAAGAATAATATAAATAAAAATAAATTTAATAATTATTATAATAATTATATTGATAAATTTAATAATATTAATAATTCCTTAAATGCTGTACATAGATATAATTCTGATAATAATTTTAATAAAATAAAGAATTATAAATATATTTATAATAATGATAATAATAATAAGGTTAATAAGAATAAAATTTGGTTAATAGTTCCTTATGGAGATCAAGTAAAAACGAATATTATTAAAGAGATTTTAGATGTTATAGAACTATTTATTAGAGATAATCGTAAATATAGAAACATTTTCTCTTTTAATAATTTTGGAGTGGTTACTCTACCACTAATAATGTTGGTAACATTATTTCTTCAGTTAATAAATATAAACTGAATAATTTTTAAAAAGAAATTATTTGATAATAATATAATAATGATAAGACTTATATTAATTGTACATGTAGAGATAAATCTAATTGTATATTAAATAATAATTGTGATATTAACGATGTAGTGTATAAATGTATAGTTACATTACATGATAATAACTTTAAGAATAATAATTACACAAAAGCGGTTTATATAGGTTCTACTTCCTCAAAAATAAAACTAAGAATCGCACAACATATGAATTCTTTTAAAAATAAAAACTTAATCAACTCAACCGGACTTAGTAAGTACATTTGGAGTCTTAAATCACTAAATATTAATTATAGTTTACTTTGGGAAATAATTTGTAAAACTAAATCATATACTATAGGAGCTAATTGTTGTTATTTATGCTCTAATGAGTTTAAAGAATTTTATTTTATAAGTATGATAATTTACTTAATACTGGTGAAGAGCGCAAAATAAAATGCAGACATAAGTTACTTTACCTATATAATGAGTTCTGATGATAAATAGCAATAATAGTTCCCTTTTAGGTTACTTTAGTTTGGTTTAAATTAGTTTAGATAATATATTTTTGGTTATGTTGTCTAGGCTTTAATTATAGTTAGTCTTTATTGATATTTCTTTGTTTTAATTAGTTCATTTTTAATGTATATTAATTTAACAGTTTATGGTACGTTAAAACTTTAATAATTTATATTAGGTTTTTTTTTTTAATTTATTTATTTTTATTTTTTTATTTTTATTTTATTTTATTATGTATTTTTATTATGCATTTGTTATATGTATTTTGGAGGATATATTTATATGTTTATGGGTGTTATTTAGTGGTGTTTTTATTGAGATTTGTATGTATGTGTCAATGTTTAAGATCCCTTTGTTTTTTGTTTTTTATTTGGTATGTTGAATTGACAGATTTTATTTGGGTATTGTCTGTTATAATAAAGTACACACACCCATAACAAATATAAGTGCCCACTTCATTCGTTGTACCTGGAATTGCATGTGAGCCTCAGCATATGCACCTAACGGCCACTCCCGCCCCACATGGATAAATAAACACATACATCCCCAAAAATGGGCTTAATCCCATTCACACCAATTATATGTATACAATTATACACACTAGAATAATACATAACTAACCCAAATATACAGAACATACTACAAATCACCAACTAACCACCATCACAAATGAAACCCACACCCATACAATGACAAAACTCCCCCCTCCATACCCAATTTACACCCACATAGTAATCCCTATATATTCATCCATACATGGACGCAAGTGCGTTAAGCACATGCACACAATTAATACGTACAACCCCCTAATACACACTCATATACATACGTATCAAGCTCGACATCCACAGCGATATGCTTACACCCACTCACACCCAGATGGGTGAATTGCACAACCAGGGAACACACACACACACGTGTGCGTTTTTTGATTGTGCAATTCGCCCATATGCATGTATGCGGGCGCGATTACATTGTTGCATATATCGAGCCCAAATAGCATGCATATGTACATGTGAGGGGGTACACGCAAATGACGTGCGCGTGTACCCCCTGCATTTATACCCGTGCGTGAATATACACATGGAGACTACCACACAGGTACAAATGTGTATAGTAATGGGAGCCCCATCACTACACTCAATGTATACTCTCACCCATCCGCACGGATGTGTAAGTGTATCTCCGGTGTATATGTTGAGGCTTATATGTAGCGCTGTGGAGGCGAATGTCGTTGAAATTGTGAATGAATGGGTGTGGAGTTGGGAATTGTAACCGGGTGGTGGACTAGCGTTGCTTGGAATTGTGAATGGATTAGTGTGGTAGTGAGGTAGGCATCGAGAATAGGTTTGGGTTACTGCAAGTTGTTTGTTAGAGCTGCTAAGGTGAGCTAAAGCTCATAAATGTATATAATGATTTTTCATGGTAGTTTTTTAAAGAATCCATTCATAATAAATTTTTTTTTAAAATTTAAAAAAAAAATTTTTTTTTTAAGTAGTGTTGGTTTGCTACGTGGATATAGTTTTTAGTTCCATTTATTCTATTTCTCCATTCATAATTTAAATGACGTTTGCTTTCTATGGCGCGTATTCTTTTTTTTTTTTTTCATAAGTTATTTCTATGGTAACGTAATTTTGGTTTGGTTTTTAACGGCTAAGAATTAATTTCACTTCATAATTTGAAACTGACTTGTAAGTATGTATTTTATTTATCCTTATATCATATGTTATTTTTGATATTCTGGTTAATTACGATGTATTTAATGTTGTTTTCATAGGAGTGTTATGTATATGAGATTGTGTGTGAGTTTTTAGTTGTATAATTTATTTATCTGTATGAGTGTGGGTGTGTAAATATTGTTGTATATATCGAGTTTAGTGAGTATGTATATGAGTATATGTGAGGGAGTATATGTATCTGTTGTGGTGTGGGTTTTGCGTGTGTGTTGTGTTTGTGTGTGAATGTGTATATGGGTTTGTTATTTAGGTTTTGGGATGTATGTGTTAATTTGTCTGTGGGAGGGGGAGGGAGTGGGTTTTGGTGTATATTGAGGTTTATAAGTTAGTATAGGTATGTGTATAAGTCGTGGGTCTGTGGTTTATGTGTGTGTATTTGTGTGTGAATGTTTAGGTTAGGGGGAGCTATATAGGTTTGTTATAGAGTTTGCAAAGGGAGAGATTTTATCGTTATATGTTTTTATGAGTTTTGGTTTATCATGGTTTTTTTAGGGAATTCGTGGTAATTTGTCTATTTTCGATGTTGGTTGTTTTATTACATTGTTTCATTCATAATTTTTGAGTGGTGTTCGTTTTGCCACGTGAATAACCGGGTGGTGGACTAGCGTTGTTGGAATTGTGAATGGAATAGTGTAGTAGTGAGGTAGGTATAGAGAATGGGTTTGGGTTACTGCAAGTTGTGTTAGAGCTGCTAAGGTGAGCTAAAGCTCATAAATGTATATAATGATTTTTCATGGTAGTTTTTTAAAGAATCCATTCATAATAAATTTTTTTTTAAGTAGTGTTGGTTTGCCACGTGGATATAGTTTTTAGTTCCATTTATTTTAGTTCCATTTATTCTTTTTCTCCATTCATAATTTAAATGACGTTTACTTTCCATGGAACGTATTCTTTTTTTACATAAGTTATTTCTATGGTAACGTAATTTTGGTTTGATTTTTTTAACGGCTAAGAATTTAATTTCACTTCATAATTTGAAACTGACTTGTAAGTATGTCTTTTATTTACCCTTATGTCATATTGTTATTTTTGATATTTTGGTTAATTACGATGTATTTAATGTTGTTTTCATAGGAGTGTTTATGTATATGAGTTTGTGTGTGAGTTTTTAGTTGTATAATTTATTTATCTGTATGAGTGTGGGTGTGTAAATATTGTTGTATATATCGAGTTTAGTGAGTATGTATATGCGTTTATGTGAGGGAGTATATGTATTTGTTGTGTGTGTGTGTTTTGCGAGTGTGTGTGTTTGTGTGTGAATGTGTATATGGGTTTGTTATTTAGGTTTTGGCATGTATGTGTTAATTTGTCTGTGTGGGGAGTGAGTGGGTTTTGGTGTATATTGAGGTTTATAAGTTAGTATAGGTATGTGTATAAGTCGTGAATCTGTGGTTTACGTGTGTGTATTTGTGTGTGAATGTTTAGGTTAGGGGGATTATTATATAGGTTTGTTTATAGAGTTTAGCAAAGGGAGTTTTTATCGTTATATGTTTTTAAGAGTTTTGGTTTATCATGGTTTTTTTAGGGAATTCGTGGTAATTTGTCTATTTTCGATGTTGGTTGTTTTATTACATTGTTTCATTCATAATTTTTGAGTGGTGTTCGTTTTGCCACGTGAATATTATTTTTAATTCCATTTATTCCATTTCTCCATTCATTAATTTAGAGATGTTCGTTTCCAGAGCGGTTATACTTTTTATACATATGTTAAGTTCCTTGGTAAAGTAATTTTGTTTGGTGTATATGTTGAGGCTTATATGTACTTGTGGGTGTGTGTGAGTGGGGTAGGTGTTTGTATTGTTATGGGTGTGTGGTTTACGTGTGTGTTTTTGTGTGTGAATGTATAGGTTAAAGGGATTGCTATATAAGTATGTTATAGTGTTTAGTAAAGGGAGGTTTTATCATTTCTGTTTTGTGAGTTTTAGCTTATCATGGTAGTTTTATAAAAGAATCCATTCATAATTTTTGTGTTTATTTGTCTGTGTGGGGTTGAGTGGGTTTTTGGAGTATATGTTGAGGTTTATATGTATGTATTGGTATGTGTAAGTGGTGTGGGTATTTGTATATGTCGTGGGTGTGTGGTTTACGTGTGTGTGTATTTGTGTGTGAATGTTTAGGTTAGGGGGATTGCTATATAGGTTTGTTATAGAGTTTAGTAAAGGGAGATTTATCATTATATGTTTTTATGAGTTTTTGGTTTATCATGATAGGTTTGTTAAGGAATTCGTAGTAATTTGTGTCTATTTGCGATGTCTGTTGTTTTATTGCATTGTTTCATTCATAATTTTTAAGTAGTGTTCGTTTTTACCAAGTGAATATAACTTTTAATTCCATTTATTCCATTTCTCCGTTCATAGTTTTGAGTGATGTCCGTTTTCTAGAGCGTGAATGTGGATTGTATGTATGTGTGTGTGGGAGTATGAATAAGTATTGTGTTGAAGTATTTAGCTATTTTATTTATTTATAGTTGCCTAGACGTTTTTATGTGTATGTATAGGGATATATATATAGGTGTGTGATTTAGTGTATGTAGTTAGATATGGTTATATATAATTAGGTATATGTGTATGGGTGTATATATAGTTTATTATTATATTATTATTATTTTTTTGTTTTGTTTTATATTTTATATTTTATATTTTATAGTTTATATTTAATTGTTGATAGGTTTTTTTTAGTTTATATATTGTTTATATATTGATTATATATGGATTATATATAGGTTATATATGGATTATATACTTATATTTTTTCATTCATACTTTAATTATTTTAAAATTATTATTTTTATATTTTAAAATATTGATTTTTTAGATTGGAAGTCCACCTGAAGATTGTCGATCAAGACAAGAAACGATTGTAGTGGCGGTTTTTTTGACTATTTATTAAAATTTTATGTATTGATTAAGTCTTTCCTTGTTTGTTTTGCAAAATAGTGGTTTTGTCTCTAATATTTTATATATATATATATATATATATATATATATATACGACGTCAATGTGTCGTGCAGTAGGACTGAACCCGGTTGGAAAGGAAGTGTCTTGGAGCTATGTGATGCCTTTGATCACTTTCGACAACAACGGACGACGTAATGTATATCATATACACGCGCAGGGGTCGATGTAATCGACTTAATCTATTTTTCTGTCCTTGTTTGTGCCTTGTTTAGCCCCTTGTGGGCAATAAAGAAATACATACTGCATGTATATATTGTATCCCACTATTCAGTTGAAATATTCATGATATTTCTCCACAACATTTAACTTTGTGTATCTGATGCTCAGCTTTCTTTTGAAATTCATCAAATTCTTCGCTTCATCTTGTTTATTTTCATTGTATCTCGAGATCCAGTCCGTTAATATTTTTCTTGATTCCACCTTCTACCTGTTGTCACTTCCTCGGTAGGCGTGTGCAATCTAATTCATCGTAACTTCTATATGATAATTGTGGCTTAGAAATCAATACATTTTTCCTGCTTGCGTCTTAAGATTGCGTCTGACATTGACCACTCCACTAATTTATATCTGATTTCCTCCTAAGAATATTTCAGTGAAATCTCTTTCTTAATAGCAAAGAGTTGAAAATATATTAAATTGTATCTAAACCAAACGAATAGAAATATTGATTATTGAAAATTGTGACCGACCAAATGAATGACTACCAATTGCTCATTACGAATTTAATGCTATTTAGTTGGCACCAAAGTGACGCTGCGAGCTATCGGTGATCCGATGTTGTGACCCGGCTTCGATTCATAGTAAAGTTAATTTTACTTTGCTAAGATCGATAACTGAATGTTAGCATGCCTAGAATGCCCATTTTTCGTCTCTGTATATAATAAATATATTGTTCATGTAAAAGAGAGCAATAATAATTTCATATCACGCGAGAGATAGAGAAGTTCTTGTTTTAGGAAGTAAATAAACACTGGTTGTCAAGCGGTCGTGGAGTACGAACAAAACACAAACACAGATACGACAATCATCTATCTATCTATCTATCTATCTATCTATCTATCTATCTATCTATCTATCTATCTATCTATCTATCTATCTATCTATCTATCTATCTATCTATCTATCTATCTATCTATCTTCTATCTATCTATCTACTATCTACCTATCTATACATACATACATACATACATACATACAACACACACGCACACACACATATATATATAATATATATATATATATATATATATATGTATATAAATATATATATTACATATATATATATGTATATATATATTTTGTTGTTGTTGTGACCCCCTTCGGTCAGTCACTGACCATGGGTTTGCACTTAGAGAGTTACCCTCTGATGCACAAGTCTGGGCAAGGTTGTTTTTATGGAAGACCAGCAGTTGCCCGTGCATAACAGCCTCCCCTCTCCACGCCACCAGTGTTATCCAAGGGAAAGGCAAAGGGGTCGATACAGCTTGGCACCAGTGACGTCGCAACTCATTTCTACAGCTGAGTGAACTGGAGCAACGTGGAATAAAGTGCCTTGCTCAAGAACACAACACGCAGCCCAGTCCGGGATTCGAGCTCACAACCTCACGATCGTAAGCTCGACGCTCTAACCACTGAGCCACGTGCCTTCATATTATATATATATATATATTTACATACGTATATATATATATATATATATATATATATATATATATATATACGTATGTAAATATATATATATATAATATATATATATATATATATATATATATATATTATATATATATATGTATGTATATATATATAGGGAGAGTTTACGAAAAACACAAAGAGGAAGACAGGTGGTGTACAAAACAAACAGATGTATTAGTATAACGCTCAGGAATAGAAAACGTCTTTTACGTTTCGAGCCTACGCCATTTTACAGAAAGGGACACAGAAAAAACAAGGAGAGAAATATATATATATATATATCTGTATGTATATATGAAGACATTTCTTCAAAGTACAGTGCAACGGGATTGAACACGAAACCAACCGTTAGCAAAGCGAGCATCTGTTTTGATACCAAGAGTTACTCGCTTTAACATACTTCATTTTACGTTACTCTAGTATAATTAGCTATTAACAAAAACTAGCTGTCACTTCTCTCTCCCGCTCAGCTGGGTTAAGGTCGAGAAAGACGTCAATATGATGACTAGGTCAGGTCATGACAATTTCCGCATGTAAAGCAACAAGAGAGAGAATCTCACTTGTTGCCGAGCCTTACTCGTTCTCGTGTAGCAGCTAGGTGTACTTGTAGTTCTCTTCGTTCGTCTTTCTTTTTGCTACATTATTATAAGGGAAATGCGTCATACATGAAGTAGCATTTACTTGTTTTGAATCACTAACATATTATTACTATATAATAAAGGATCATGAGAAAAAAGAATAAAAGAAATGAAACAAAACCTTTTAAGACGTCTCCACTTCTAAGTTTGTACGTATTGAAATTATGACGCCTACAACATCTATCCTGCTGACGAAGTGAAAAATCCCTCATATGGTTATGCGTTTACAATGCTTCTTGGGTTTCGATGTATACCGGTCAATTGTTGACCCCTGAACGATATAATTTCATATTGCATATTTTTAATTATTATTATATATCTTATTCCATAATTTAGCATTTTGTATCTATGCGCACGAAATGTGTTGGAGCAGATATGGCCTGTTGAATTGAAC
>NC_043006.1:105115983-105120983 GCF_006345805.1 Octopus sinensis | reverse complement strand
TAGCATTACGTGAAACTGGGTCGATGGAACTTCTAGAAGTTCACCTACTTCCGTTTTCTAGATGACACAGCCTTGCAACACACTCGCTATCACGTTAATCCTGATTAAGAACGACATTAAAAGTACGTGTATCTGTAGGTATACTCAGCCATGTGAGACGTTCATTAAGCAGGTAATTCGGATGATTGAACGACTGAATCCTTATAGACGTACGATGGCGATCCTCTCCTTCCATCATTTAATAGATTTTTATATTACACAATTAGCTATAGCGCCTCGACAAAATACTTTGCGGTATCTTGTCACGGTTCGTTATGTTCTGAGATCAAATCCTGTTGAGATGCTAAAAAGTTCCTGGCTTTAAGGGTAGCGCGGAAGGCCTGGCTGGAGGCCTACCCTTCCGACTCCTTTTACAGGGTTTAGAGAACTTGAAGGACAGCTACATCTGTGTGAACCTAGTTGGGAAATATGTTGCATAAAATCATAATTAGCTGATGCCCCTAGGTTCTCTTTTACCCAAAGCCAGGAACTATTCTGTTCACCCTCGTACATATCACTCTTTCAAGGTCAATTAAAATATATTCCAGTTAAGTCTCGGGTTCATATAATTGATCAATCTTTCCTTCTAAATTTCTTTCTTTCTGTATAATGCATTGATACAAATTTTAAAAGATTATAAAACTGAATTAAGTACCTTGCAGTTATACAGGTACTCCCGGAGTTCAAATCCCGCCGAGGTCGACTTACATTTCATTCTTATTGGGTCCCTGAAATAAAGAAGTCGTGTATTATGATCGAATTTATACGGCTGCCTTCCGCTCTGTGTATGATTTATAGCTAATTTTTTTTTTGGAAGAGGCGATGAATCACAAAACTGGTAGATTTAGTCGTTCCATTACTTCTGCATGGTCCGATCTCAAACTTCACCGAATCGATATAATAAGCAATTCTTAGGTCTTGTGCATTAGCTAGAAATCTTTAATATTCCTTAGAGTATTGGATATAATCGATTACCATACTACACAACATTTTTGGCCTTGAGCTAATGTTGGAAATTAATTTTTAATAGAGATCTTTTTTTTCTTTGGACATAAACTGAGAGATCGATAAGCTATATACTAGACATGTACGTAGATCGATGAAGCGACTATACTTATATACTATAAATTTGTGACTGAGATATCAATGTAATTTTAAACAGACTTTATAGAAAGCTCAAAGTTTGCAGAACTATTTAGGCGAGGCGAAATGAAATCACTTTTAACGTTGTAATTCAATAGTTTTCGCAAGCTAAATGATATTGTACAGCTTTTATAAGAAAAGAAAATTGTCCAAATTATCCGTTAGGCGTATTCGCAGCAAGAAATAAAAGAAAAGAAACGTTGCTAAAAGTTTGTGTGTGTGTTGTGTGTTGGGTTGTGTACTTGTATGTGGTGTATGTGTGTGCATGTGAGTATAACGTATTTATATATATATATATATATATATACATATATACATACATACATATATATGTGTATATATATATATATGTATATATATATATATATATATATATATATATATATATATATATATATATATATATGTATATATATATATATGTGTGTAGTATGTATCTATGTATGAAATGTATACATAATGTATTTGTAATATATGTATGGTGTATACATATATATATATATATACACATATATATGCATCTATATATATAGTAAAACATAGTGGGAGGAAGGAAGAGAGAGAGAGAGAGAGTAAGAAAGAGAATTGCTATTACCATTCGCTAACAGATGGGTGTAAGACTTATCGATCAAAGTGTATACCGCACAAAGAAAATGGACGACCTAACAAAACAAAAGAAGCAATAGTACCCGGTTGTTGGTTACTTCCGTGATGTGCAATGGTGATAATGAAGTTACAAAGCACTAGCTATATACAACTTCATGCTAGACGATGCAATATGTAGAGGAACCGCTGACGAGAGGCTGTAGTAGATGGCGTAATTGCCCTCAAACACGAAATACAAGCGGTAAATAGAAAGCTGATATCGTAGTTAATTACAGGAACAGAGCTCTATCTGTCCTATGTTTGCATCAAACTTGCAAACGTTTGTATCACTGTTTGTGAAGTCACACTCTCAAGGTTGTAATTGTTCCTCCATCTGATGATGAGCAGAATCTGAAATGTCAATAAACGGCACAGCTACGATGCCCTGTGATTAAAAGGACTGAAGAGTGAAGAGGATGCAAGTTTCTCTCCTAAACATAACATCACCATTGAAACGTGGCACTAGTTGTTGCAAAACTACCGTATAGAAAGTTTTACAAGAGACGTGGTATAGTATATTACCGGTAGAGGAAGTTCAATACGTTGAACAGAGAAGCTTTCACATCTCTGTACAATTTGAGAGTTCCATGACAAATAAGGACATTATATACACACATTAAGAATATTAGATATTGACTTCAAATTTTGGTACAGCTCCAGCAATTTCGGGATAAGGATGAAGTCAGCGATATAGACACCAGTACTCAACAGCAACTAAAGTCCTACAATCTTATAACCATTGCATAATGTAATATAGTCTAAAGTACGTTATATCTGATGAAAAGACAGAATAATCATGAATAGATTTTATTTCATAACACCAGCACAACTGTAGCCGACTTAGGACTTTATCGACCCGGAAAGGATGGAAGGCAGAGTAGACCCTGGCGCTATTCAAGCTCAGAACGAAATGCCGCTAAGCATTTTGTCCGACGCGGTAACTATGCTATCGGCTCTATGCCTTAAGAATATGAAATATCGTTTACAAGTCTCGGCACAAGGCGAGCAATTTTGAGGGAGGAAGTAAGTAAATTAGATCGACCCTGGATTCAAGAGGTACTTATGTCATCAACCCCGAAAGGATGAATGGCAGAGTGACCTTAGCGCTGTTCGAACTCAGAACGTAAATTTGGACGAAATGCCGCTAAGCATATTGTTCGACGGTATCGATTCTACTAGTTCTAAAAAAAAGAGGTACGTATAAGTTTTTACTCTCGTATATATACACAGAGTGCGATGGGTAAATTGTCAACATTTCAAGTTTTAATTTCGTGCATGCGCACTGTTTGTTTGTCTTTTATTTTGCCGACTACACAGAACGCTAGGGTCAGTTGGACAATATTTGTGAGAAAAACAGCACCATGGCACCATTCACTCAGCCGGAAATTTGGACACGATATGCTGTACTGCTTGACATTCGCGCCGGAAGCTCCAATACGAACATTTTAGAGTGTTTGGGTGTCAACCGTTGGCTTGCCTTGACCCCAAAACATGTACCGAGAGTGATAAAAATCAAACATCCAGTCAACATTATGGTGTTTGGAGTGATCACTAGTGATAGCGACGTTACGCCTCCATTTATCTTCCCAAACTGCCTCTGACTCAACACGGAGGCCAACATCAAGTACCTGGAGGAATTAATGTTGCCCTGGGTCAAGAGGGTGACTGCTGGAAGACCCTGTGTCTAACAACAGGACTCTGCACCATGCTACACAAGCAGGAGAACCCAGTCACGGCTGTCAGATAATTTCTGCGACCACATCATCCCTAACACCTGGCCACCTAACTCCCCAGATTGCAACCCCTTGATTATTATGTGTGGGGCACAGTTGAGCGAGAAACCCACAAAACTCCTTTTAACACCAATAATGAATTGAAGGCAAAGACTATGGCAACATTCATCAACTTAAACAAAGAAACCGTCCCGAAGAGTTGCAGGACATTCCGAAGTCGTTTGGAGGCTGAAGCCAATGTCGACTTAATGAATAAATTTACTCTTTAGTATTTCAAGATATTTTTATGTAATTTTGGTAAATATATATATGTTAAAATGAGATGTCAGGGTTATTTTAATTTTTGCGTAATTTAGACAACAGTTTTTCACCGCACCATGTGTGTGTGTGTGTGTGTGTGTGTGTGTGTGTGTGTGATGTGATGTGTGTGTGTGTGTGAGTGTGTGAGTGTGTGTGTGTGTACGCGTTTGTATCTGTGGTCGTCCCCTACAACCGCTTGATAATCTGTGTTGTTTCTGTACGTCCGTTTAATCTAGCAGTTCAGCAATAGAACCGATAAAATAAGTACCAGGGTTTAAAAAATTAGTACTGGTATCCACTCGTTCGACTAAAACCCTTCATGATCTTGTTCCTGCATGACCACTGTCCAATGATTGAAACAAATTAAAGATCGGAAAGATTCAAAGAGATATATTGTACACAAGTTGTTTAATGTGCCCCTTGCATGTAAGTCCGAATCAAAGTTGGGGTTGAGTGAGAAGTTAGCAGAAAGTAAAGAAAGAGTTGGGTATTTCACGAAACAAAATTTCGCCATTAATACTTAGAGTAACGAATGAGGACGGAGAACTGGCAGAATCGTTCGAACATCGAGTACAGCGATTCTACGGCATTTCGTCAGTGTTTATGTCTGAGTTCAATTTCCACCGACGCCGACTTTGCTTTCAGCCGTTTAGGTCGATAAAATAAGCACCAGTTAAACACTTCAATAATAAGTCTCTATATATTATGACAAGAAGAGAAAGGGACGAGAGAGTGAGGGTGGTGGGTTGGTGCTAAAAGCATGACATCTATTTGTGAGATGATCAGCAAATAGAATACACACAAAACCTTTCCTAAGTATGTACATCAGATATTATTTCAAAGAAGCCGACTTAATCCCTACACGGAAATTGTCGGCCTTGTGCCAAAAGTTTAAATTAGTTCTTAAAGTAAGGAATCAGAGAGGTATTTCTGAAATCCACAGACAGTATGGTGGAATATTCAAATAAAAATTTAGAATACAATGCAAATGCAACGAACCTCACAGCTGTGTATGAGACAGACAACACAGGTCATGATATAGGCAGACTGGAGGTTCACGGCTCAGTTCAAGAACTGGGTGAACTGAGCCGTGATGTCCTTCTCCCAACTCCACTTCTCAACTGGCGGAAATGCGCGGGC
>NC_043006.1:105108483-105110983 GCF_006345805.1 Octopus sinensis | reverse complement strand
AAAACTTAATCCATATACCAAATTTGAAAACAATTGGAACAAAATTGTAGACAGCGATGATAACCACAAAGATCCGGTTTGTATTTGCTCATCATCTCACAAACAGATGTAATGCTTTTAGCGCCAACTCCCCTTCACTCTCTCGACCTCTCCCCTCTCTTCGTAGTATATATAAAGAGCTACTTTCATATCAAACTTCGCCATCATCTCTTGAAAACTTGTAGCTTACTCCTCTAAACATTCTCGTAGAGAATTTTGGTGCTTACATACTTTCTTTTATTTATCCCTCAAGCTCTCAATCTTCCCTTTTAATTTTTCCTTCTCTCTCTCTCTCTCTCTCTCTCTCTCTCTCGCTCGCATACCAGCTGACTTCTTTCTTTGTCTCCCTCTAACTCATACTCTTTGTTGCTTACTTCCTTTCTATCTTTACTTCTAATTTCTTCAAAATTTACTCTTTTACCTCTCGCTTCATTATTTAAAGTTATCCTCACGCTATCCCTACAACTCTATAACTACCACTACGTCTCCAACTGTCGTTCCCAAATTTCTTTCATTTTTTATTTATCCTTTCTCTTGTTTTCTATTCCTCTCAATTTTTCACCTATCCTTTCACATTCCCTTATTTCCTCTTCTATATGCTTGTTCACATTTTCACACATGTTGTGACTGTAACTAAATAGTCAACACTGACATCATTCGTAAATGTATTTTTGTAATTGTTCCACTTTGCTATGTCATCGTCATATAAAATATTTTTTGTGCAATTCCTCCTCATCTTACAATTATGTTTTTATTTATGTGTAGCGAATCAGTCGTAAAAGAGTTGATCGAATTTGGTCCATGGCGGAATTTGATGTTTCGAACATAAATTATAATTTACAGTTTAAATTCATTATAATGAGATAATCCGTAATTTTCAATACTGGATGCATCTTGTGAACTTAATAGAACGGCATCACTATGCAAGTAAAATTTTGTGGGTGCCACCTCGTAATCATGACTAATTATATGTCATTATATATATATATATATATATATATATAATTTTATAAATTGTGTCTTCAGCAATAATCCCACAGAAATATGCTACACATACACTGGTCTCTGCTGTGATGACAGTAGAAATACGACAGTAGAAATATGAATAGCTGCTGGCTCTAAGTTCCTGTTTTTAAGGGTGTCACCAAAGGTCTGGTTGGAGGCCAAAACTTCCGAGTTCTTTTACAAGGCTTTGAAAAGCTGAAGGACCACTGAATCTGAGAGGGGAATATGTTGAAACATAATTAACTGATCCTCCTGTATTTTCTGTTTCCCAAGGGCGGGAACGTTTCGGTACCCCCTCGTAGATGAACAGTAACATATTTTAAGCTAATAATCCAAAGAATACAACTTAAAGTGACCTGAGAGTAACAATGAACATTAGGCTTACAGTGAATAGATTATAACCAGGCAGGCTACAAACCGGAAGATTCTTGCATGCATTGACGAGATGCAATCAAAATTTATGAATTTGGAGGTGTGTTCGGTCACTTAACCATTCTTCTTTCAAGTTTTACTGGTTGCTCTCAATGCATGAATAACACAAGACAGAAGGACAAAGGTTCACCGTTTCGGCCTTTCAGAACTTTTAGTTATTTTCACCAACAAATAAAAATGCAAAGAAATAAAAAAAAAAACATTCATAGGTATGATTTCGCAACCAGGGTTTTCCATTTCAAACGGATTTCAAAGTTGCACATATTTGGTGTTATGATCAGTCAAATGCATATCATTGAATGATAAATAAAGGGCTTAAAATGCGGAATTCTTGAAGTGGTTAATACAATCAATGTGCCTAATAAAATGTGCATAATTTTCCAAAGTGAAATTGTAGGATGTTTACATAACCCGACTAGTAAGTGGAACCTAGAGTCTTTCCTAGATTTTCGACATCTCTGTATTCTTGATCGCTTTTGATTTATTGTTATCATTAGAATGGCTGGTGACGTAATTGCTTGACTAATATTTATATTTGTAGGTCAAATACAAATGGAATATAACTGATGGATCAAAACTGAGCTGTAGTGTTAGTTTATTTTATTTCATATATATATATATATATATAATGAACAATTATCACACGGGAATTATTTTCGAAGACACTGGTTAAAAGCTGCAGCATGGTTTTAGATGTGAATTCAAATAAAGTCTCTACAACATGATTGATATTTTATAAAACCTTAATAGATGAAAGGCCACATTTGAACTCAACAAAGTTGGAAGTCAGAGCACTTTGAGCTGGAACTATTATTTTAAAAAATCGATACGACGTTCTAAAGATATTCCTAATTGGCTACATTGGTCAACTAAAATCTTTAGAAACTATGAGTGGGCTATACTTCGTTGATGAGGTTTAATAAGATCGAAACATCTCCGTTGTTGTTACCATACTAACAAAAGATAAATTTCATTCAGATTTGCATATCACTGTTTTAATTGCTGATCGACAGAAACTTTTAGA
>NC_043006.1:105070983-105103483 GCF_006345805.1 Octopus sinensis | reverse complement strand
GCATATATACTTATAGATATCAAACCTAATTGTGTTTATATAAGGACTGATCAATAAGTATCCGTAGTGTATGGAAAGGAGTTTATGAGCTGCATACAAGCGTATGATTGGTTCAGATGTTTCCTAAGATAGCCGAAAAAATATCGATATTGACAAACGTTCTGGGAGAACCACAACCAGCAGAACTGCGAAAAACATCGCAGATGTGCATGCAGCTGTGAAAATCGTCGAATCACCATCTGTGAGTTATCAGAGGATGTGCAGATTAGTTACGGTTCAGTTCAGTCCATTATCACTGAAGATTTGGGTATGAGATGCGTGTCTGCTAAGTTTGTGCCAAAACTGCTTTCAGCTGACCAAGAAGGCACTCCGAGTTTCAGTTGTATAAGATCTCCTTGATTGTGTCGAGAACGATGGAAACATTTTGAAAACTGCGTTGGCGTCTGAGCTGACTTTTGGCAAATTGAACTAAATGAACTTTTTTAATTTAATAATTTTTTAAAGAAAATTTGTTTTTTACTTGGAATATTTGTTAGTATCATTAATATTATTATGTTTCTGTTTTAATTAAAATTAGTGTTATAACTTGATATGATTAATATGTTCTTGTTGGCATCCTTCTGTCTAGGGAGACAATGGAGTTGCGCATAAAATAATCCAGTCTGGTTTTTACATTTCATGTCACATCTTTTACTGTGGCTGTGTAGTCCTATCCTGGACAAACACTCCATCTGGCAGGTGACGCAGATGTAGCGAAGACTTTGCCTGGCTGGTTGTGATGTCATAGGTTCTTGTTGTCTTCTTTTCTTGTCTTTCCATATCTCCTCTCTTCCTCTGTCACTCCTTTCTGTTCCCTCTTCTATGGTGCGTCGCCAATATCCACGGTTGTGGCAACCGCTTCCCAGTTGCTAATGTTGATGTCGCAGGCCTTCATATCCATTTTACAGACATTCTTGTACCGTAAAAAACGACGGTCTTTCAACAGACTTAGTGCCCCTAGCAAGCTCTCCGTAGAGTATGTCCTTGGGGATTCTGCCATCTTCCATACGACTATCATGTCCAAGCCATCGCATACGTCTGTGTATGACGAGTCCAAACATGCTTTGTATTTCTGCTTGCTTGAGGACATTTTTGTTGGGGACACGGTCCTGCCATTTGATGCCAATGATTTTCCGGAGGCAGTGCAGGTGAAAGATATTTAGGCGACGCTCTTGGCGTTTATATGGCATCCAGGTCTCACTGGAATACAGTAGAGTGCTAAGTACACATGCCTGGTAAATCAGTTTTGTGGTCTTGGTCAGCTTATTGTTGTCCCATGCCCGTTTGGAGAGTTGGGCCATTGCAGCAGCTGCCTTGACAATGCGTATATTGAGCTCGGCATCAAGGGACAGGTTGTAGGTGACGGTAGAGCCAAGATAGGTAAACTTCTCCACCTCGTGTACTCTGTGGTCTCCAATATGTATGCTTAGGATATCCAATGTAGCCTTACCCATGATGTTGGTCTTCTTGAGGCTGATAACTAAGCCAAAATCTCTACATGCTTGCTCAAATAAGTTGATGAGCCTTTGCAGGGATTCTTTTGAGTGTGATACCACAAGAGCAGCATCAGTGAAGAGCATTTCCTTCATCAGGACGCTTGATTTTGGTCTTGGCACGCAGACGCGAGAGATTGAACAGTTTCCCATCACTTCTATTGTTCAGAAACACTCCATCATCTGATGTCCCAAAGGCATGTGACAGCAGCAACGAGAAGAAGATGCCAAATAATGTAGGAGCAAGGACACAGCTTTCCTTTACCCTGTTCTTTATTTTGAAGGTGGCTGATGTTGAACCATTGTACTGTATGGTGCCTTGCATATCATAATGGAAAGATTCGGTGATCCTCAGCATCTTTGGTGGACATCCGATTTTTGAAGCAGGAGATTTAAATATCAGATCAATGAAGGATATATAATGGAATTTTCTGCTCTCTGGACCTCTCCTGAAGATATTATATGGATAATATCACGTCAGTAGTTGATCTGCTTCTTCTAAAGCCACACCGCGATTCTGTATAAATTCGAGAAGTAAGCAGTTGTAGCCCGGACAGGATAACGCGAGCAAAGGTCTTCCCAACAGTGCTGAGAAGAGATATTCTAAAGTAATTGTTGCAATCACCACGGTCACCTTTGTTTTTGTAAAGCGTAATGATGTTGGCATCCCGCATATCTTGTACACTCTTCCCAGCACTAACAGAGTAGCTCATGAAGTTGCTGAAACAGGGCGGGGTCTTTGCCGGTTTTGATGGTCTCTGAGGGGATGCTGTCTTTTCTTGGAGACTTGCCACTGGCTAGGTTGTGAATAGCCTGGGTGAACTCTGCTATGGACGGCAGACTGTCAGGTTCGCACATAGCTGGCAAGATATTGACACCCTCGATTGCAGCTTCAGCGACCGTGGTCTCCTATGAGTAGAGATCCTGGTAGTACCCACCCATCTACCAATTTGCTGGTTGCGGCATACATCCCTCGGACGTCGCCACTGTCAGCAGCTGACCGGTTACTCTGACAGATTTCCTGCCAATACCTATTTGCACAGTGTCTGGCAGTCAGTTGGGTTTTCCTTCTTGCCCTTCTGAGTTCTTCGAGTGTCTTTGTAGAAGAATCACTCTTGTATTGCCTCAGAGCTGCACGCTTTGCTTCGATAAGTGGTTCCAACTCTGAGAACCCAGCACTGTAGCAATCTGAATTATGCCTTTCACTCATACCGAAAGTATCTATTGATGTGGTATACAAAGCTTCCCGGCCGAGCTGTTATGGCTGTAGAAAGATAAACACTTAAAAGATAGATAAACACTTGTATGCTTAAAGCATATATTTACATGTTATACAATCTCCCTACTTTAACACAGTGCATTCTTTCCCAATGCTACTCAGATAGATCGTCTCTGTTTTGCTTCTTAATCTGTTATATCTAAACTGGTAGTTATTGCAATGTCCTTCTTCCTTTGTGTTGTTCCGATAACATTACTTGTTTTAGGTTAGCTGTTAAATTTACCTCGTCCCAGCCTAGTTTTCGTCAATGTCTTCATCTCTCGCTTCTACTTTAACCATTCTACCATTTCAAGAATGTCTTCACCACCCCACGCTATTTTCTTTAAACATTTATATTCGCAATCACTGTTATGAGATGCACTTTATCATAATTTTCTTGCGGACTGTCACCTAACTTGCGTTAGCAATTTCATTGGAATTTATGGTGTTACACACACCTATGATATCATGCACATATTAAATATGACCCAGGTTATGGCACAAGGTATGGCTCTCCCGAAACAGCTGTCGAGGTAAGACTACACAATTATTTTTGTGCTCTTTATTTTGTAATCTGCGTTTTGTATTCCATGTAAGTACACCCTTTTAGCTCACCTGTGCCCGCCTGTCTATCTATCTATCTATCTATCTATCTATCTATCTATCTATCTATCTATCTATCTATCTATCTATCTATCTATCTATCTATCTGATTGTCTGTCTGTCTGATTGTCTGTCTGCCTGTCTGCCTATCTAACTATTTATCTTTTAACAAAATTACTCGCTGCTTTCTTGTGTGGATGACTTGTAACTATAGGCCAAGAATCTCCATGAGATGAAAAAGAGTCCTTGACCTAATTACAGCATTCTCAAAAGTTATAGGGTTGGAGTTTTGTCAGGTGTATGTTGCTATATGGTTGTGAAAAGACGGAAAACTGTAAATCAGACTAGCAGCATCTCCATCAATGACTTAATTGTTTCCTCGTGAATCTGATGAAGAATGTTACAAGTATCTCGAGGTGGACGAAAGCATATCTTACAATGGCACCTGTAAAAAAAACACGTCACTAAAGTGTATTACAGCTGAATAAAGAGTATATGGATCTCGGAACACTCTGCATTCAATAAACAGTGGCCCATGATATGTTTACACTGTCAGTACTCATACGAACATTTGGACTACTTGATTAGCTGTTTGATGATATCCGAGCCACTGGTGTGAAAACCCGGAAGGCATTAACGAGCACAAATAATTTCCTCCTAAACAGAGAAATAGACCGCCTCTCCCTAAAACGAAAACAAAGTGGGAGGCTTCAAATCTATCCAGACTGCCTTTGAATGTCGTATCACATCCCTTCGGTAACATCTATTAACCACCGTGTGTTGAGTGCATCCCTTGACTAAGCTTGCATACGTGAGGCGGATAACATCAAGAGAAGTGGAAAGCAGCTGCTTGAGCAAAGGAGGCACTCGACTCTCGCACAACGCATCATCAGATGAGACGACGAGAGTATATCAGCTGGAAACCATGCTTGGATATTTTAGTAGAAAGCTCCGAGATGATAGTAACGTTGATCATCAAAACAATCTCTCAAGGACCAGCAACCGGATTACTACACTTGAAGGGTAGGCATATGCAATCCAGGGAACATGAAATATCAACCAAATACCTGACGCACAAAATGGAGAGAGATGTAGGAAAAGGAGCAAAATGTGATAACTGATGAAGACTTTCTGGACTTAACACTGGAAATATCACCCACGTCATAAGCAGTAGTCCGAAAATGTGATGACGGTATTATCTGCCGATGAGACATAATATGGTAGCTAAGGCACTGCATAATGAGGTCCGTCGGAAGAATAAACCCGCGGCCATAGAAATAAGAATCCACA
The DNA here is from genome assembly GCF_006345805.1 of Octopus sinensis. Lineage (NCBI taxonomy): Eukaryota > Metazoa > Mollusca > Cephalopoda > Octopoda > Octopodidae > Octopus > Octopus sinensis. The sequence goes on along the minus strand of NC_043006.1, from coordinate 105,098,800 downwards.
GTTTGACAGAAGCCATATCCACTCATAATAAGCAGTACTGGTGGAATACCCCAGTGAAATAGACCTGGTATAGTGATTTGGGGCAGGGAAGAGAAACTGTACAGGTGTGGAAATCAGTTGCCCGACGGATGTTAACATAAAGATAAAGATCAGCGAAAAAGAAAATAACTACGCTAAACTATGGAGACATCTACACTTCTCTACTCAGATTACAAGTTTATGCTTATATCTGTAATTTTTGGGGCACTGAGATATGAAACACACTGGCTAAATACCAATCTTGCGAAACTAGGCTTCTCAAAAGAAGAACGGAGAAGGATGACTGGAAGACTACACATCCAAGAAAGACACCACTGGAAATCCATAAAACTTGCCAGAAGTTTATTATTTAAGTATATATAAGAATGTCAAGACATGCAACTGTATACATGAGTATACATACACAGAACAAAACATGAGTGGCGGTGTGGTAAATAGCTTGCTTATCAACCACATGGTTCCGGGTTCAGTCCTACTACGTGGCACCTTGGGCAAGTGTCTTCTACTATAACCTCGGGCCGACCAAAGCCTTGTAAGTGGATTTGGTAGACGGAATCTGAAAGTACCCCTTCGTATATATGTATATATATATATATATATATATGTGTGTGTGTGTGTCTGTGTTTGTCCCCCCCCCAACCAAAAAAAAATCGCTTGACAACCGATGCTGGTGTGATCGGCAAAAGAGACTGATAGAATAAGTACTAGGCTTACAAAGTATAAGTCCTGGGGTCGACTTGCTCGACTAAAGGCGGTGTTCCAGCATGGCCACAGTCAAATTACTGAAACAAATAAAAGAGTAAAGAGTATATGCATACTTACAAAAATACCCTGTTGATGTGGAAATTCCCCTGAAGGAGCCTCGGATGTAGACTGGAAACCGTCTCTTTCTTAATTAGCAAGTAATCTTGAAATAAAAGTGAAAAATGACATACATATATCGATAGATAAAGGTAAGATTCAGGGATACAAGTATAGGAAGTTTGTAAGCTTTGGGCAATGTATGGCAGGTATAGAAAGCAAAAACCTGTCTGTGTACGACCGGTAACAATAACAAATTATTGGAGTAGAATGCTACACCCGTTTTCCCATATCGAAATTACGGGCAAATTTAATAAGCTGAAAGTTTCTGTAAAGCTCAACGTTAGCAGCTAGGTTTGTTAAAAATCTAAATTGAGGGAATCGAATGCGCAAAATCCAGGCTCCACACGTTTCGTAACAAGCTGATCTTCTGAGGTAATAATTACTGAACGAGGAGGGCTCAACTTAGCTAATTATGTCTAGAATAACTTAATTGCATAAAAGTTACATTGTCGCTTGGAATTTCCAAGTTAACTCACCGCAGATATGAGTTCATCTGCGGTGAGTTAACTTTCATCACATCCAGTGATGCCATGGGTGTTAATCCTGCAGGTGTCAACTCTTCGGGATGCATAATATCGGAACCAAAGGACTACTTGTATCAATATAATCGATTATATTCCTCAGCTAGAGATGTTTACTTTGTGCATAAAAGAATTAACGTAAATGTTGGCGTATTTGCTGGTTTCATCATTGCATCTTTTTCATGATTTACTGGTTTTACAGTGAAACACATAAATGTGGATTCCACTCGTCTCAGATGTTTGCAAATGTCTTCTATTGTTGCTTTCGTTCTCTGTTTCATATTTTGTTACTTTTCACACCTTTTCACTTGTCCCACTTTTAATTTCTACGATTCATTTGTTTTGTTTTTTTCTTGGAGATATATTTTCACCGTCACGTTTATACGTGCTTTTCATTGTATTCTTCTAATGAGAAGTGTCATATTAAAACTCTACTAGTGTTACCTGAAAATACTTTGTATCATTGCATGAAGAAATGTAAAACCTGTGTCAACCTGTGCACTTTTAATTAACGCGTCTTTTTATCACTCGCAACGTACCATTCATTAAATATTAAAGCTGCTGATATAACAATGGCCACGCTGGCGATTGAAGCAGTTTCCATAATGTAATTAGTATTCTCTCTTTTATTCATAATAATGTTCCCAAAGCATTTCCTATTTTGCACTTTTAAAATCTCTCTTTCCTTTTTTCTCCCCCTCTCTCCCTCTTTCTCTACATACCCATACATATATGTTCATATAAATATATATGTAAATATATATAGGCGTAGGAGTGGCTGTGTGGTAAGTAGCTTGCTTATGAACCACATGGTTTCGAGTTCAGTCCCACTGCGTGGCACCTTGGGGGAGTGTCGTCTACTATTGCCTCGACCCGACCAAAGCCTTGTGAGTGGATTTGGTAGACGGAAACTGAAAGAAGCCCATCATGTATATATATATATATATATGTGTGTGTGTGTGTGTGTATATGTTTGTGTGTCTGTGTTTGTCCCCTCACCATCGCTTGACAACCGATGCTGGTGTGTTTACGTCCCCGTAACTTAGCGGTTCTGCAAGAGAGACCGATAGAATAAGTACTAGGCTTACAAAGAATGAGTCTTGGGGTCGATTTGCTCGACTAAAGGCAGTGCTCCAGCATGGCCACAGTCACATGACTGAAACAAGTAAAAGAGTAAAGAGAGTAAATATAGATATAGTTATACACCAATAAACATACGATAATAAATTTGGAGAAAACTGTTTGGAGATCGGTATATCTTCGAGTGCTTATGACGTAGATTTCGCTGTTTATTTCAACGTAGCATTACAGACTATCATATAAATATCTTTCATACTTACATGTATAATCCATCTTTGTTATTAACTACTAGCCAAAGATGAAATAATCCAATGTCTTTGATATTTTCTATTCCGCCAGTACAATCCATTACTCTCTGATTTTACTTGCGTAATTTTTCATGGTCAAGCAGTGATACTGCGCATCATAAAGCCAAGCAATTTCATTAAAGGCCTTCAGGTTAAGTGTTTCAGTGATTATTTGATTTCTTACTTCTGCATCCTCATTCTTATAATACGAGATGCTAAACCAGAGAACGTTTTATCTTTCAATGGTTTCTAAAGTGTTTTTAGAAATTATATTATTATTGTTACAATTATTCATTGTAGTAGTAGTAGTAATAGTAGTAGCAGCAGCAGCAGCAGCAGTAGTAGTAGTAGTGTCATTAATAGGCAAGGTGACTAATGGAAAATAAGTAGTAAATGTAGAGACAAAGGCTTGCCGACATATGCACAAGTCTTTCTTTTGGTGAGTATGTTGGGCGTGTTACTCGGCTTCTAGCAGATGTATCCGGTTTATCAGAGGCAATTTGCTCGACTGCTCGGGAAATGTGGTGATCCGGAACGCAGGCTCGATTTTACTGTCTACCCGACTCTCACCAAGAGAAGTAGAATGTTGAGAAAAGCAGATAAAAGCCACAATATCACGGGAAGCTTGGCTTTTAAAAGGTTTGCCTTTTATACGGTAATTTTTCTTAACCTCCTTCATAGATATTTACTGTAGGTTGCACAAGAAAGGGAGAATTCCTAGTACTGTGAGTCGAAAACCGATGCCACTTCTGAGTAAGGATTCAAACAAGTGCGATTACAATTCCCGGTCCATAAACTCTGTTATATGCAAGTTCCAATATTTTGGCCAAAATTTTAAAGAAAAGGTGAACGCTTGTCGTCGACAGTCTAACTGGTGATGTACAAATACGCACCATCCATAAAGGATCTTATCAAGGCCATCTCCCCTTCATACGAAACATGAGAGGACATGTAAAACCCTGGTATGTGTAGGGCCTAGATATCCCTAAGGCTTTTGTTAGTATCACTTATATATATGACATGCTTCTTTCAGTTTCCGCCTACCAAATGCACTCCCAAGGCTTCAGTTTCCCCGAGGATATAGAAGATATATTTAACCAAGAAAACACGCAGTGAGACTATTTATGTATATGTAAATGTATATATATATATATATATATATATATATATATATATGATAAAAGAGAAGAATCTCTTCACTGGTAGTTCTAATCAATTTAAGATTTTAGTAATAGAATTTTAAGGTTTGGTTCGTAGTAAAATTATATTATTAAAACATTAAATTGATTAGTACTACCAGAGAAGTCAATCTTTTCCTTTTTCAAATACCTAACTGTACTAAGGATTTAACACATTTTCCAGTATATATATACGCAGATAGATAGATAGATAGATAGATAGATAGATAGATAGATAGATAGATAGATAGATAGATAGATAGATAGATAGATAGATAGATGGATAGATAGATAGGTAGATATTTTTACGTAGATAGCTAAGTAGACAAATAAATAATTACATATAGATATTTATACGCGTGTGCACGAGCGCACGCGTGTTTGTGAGTGTGCTATCAAAATATATTCTGAGCGATATAATCTTAAAGTTATTGCTAATAGATGAACGCAGACATTGAAGGAGAAATGCTATTCTGTTGCTAAGTGATGTATCATTTTCTTACGGGTCTTGAGCAAGACACTTTATTCCACGTTGGTCCAGTTAACTCAGGTTTAGAAATGAGTTGCAACATTACTGGTGTCAAGCTGTATCGGCCCCTTTGCCATTCCCTTGGATAACATCAGTGGTGTGGAGGAGACTGGTATGCATGGGCAACTGCCAGCCTTCCACAAACAACCTTACTCCGGTTCCTGTGCCTCGTAGGGTAACCTATTAGGTGCAATCCCATGGTCATTCATGACTGAAGGGGGTCTCCTCCTCCTCTATATATGTGTGTGCGTTTGTGTATATTATATATATATATATACATATGTGTGTGTGTGTGTTTGCATGAATATCCATATATATGTGTATGTATGTTCGCATGTGTGTGATGTATACATATATATATATATATATATATATATGTGTGTGTGTGTGTGTATGTTTTATGCATGTATATGCACAAACATACGTATACATATTCACAATGAATGCATACATTCATACATACCCATAGGCATACATACATACATATATGCATATATGATGATTGTCGATTCGCTACAAGAGTACGACCAGTAATGATAACATCTTGTTTTGCTTTTTTATTCCATGCCCATGGGAACTGCATTGGATTTTAAAGCCAGCAATTGACTTGAATTTTTGTAGCAGATGCGGCATTCAATTGCACGTGTTGCGATGACCTACTCATTCTCTGCTGCATCTTTTATTATACATTTTCACGACCCGGGAAATTGCCTTTCACATACATTGTCTGAGGCGTTTCAGCGTGTTTGCGTAGACGTCATGTGAAACCAGCTCCGGAGAAGCAAACTCTTCCGCGTCCATCACCCTTTAAACGTAGTTGTGTTGGACTAACAGGTTCTCTTTTCCTGCTTGCTTTATATTCAGCCATTCTAATGAATATTCATGAAACCTCTTACTGCAGTTGGTTATTTGTTTGCGCCAGTTTACTCTATCTAGCACTGAAGACCCCCAACAAGTAGTTTCTCAGTGGGATCGAGTTAGAGAATCTTTTACATAACCCTTAATTCACAGTTTGGCTTTTGTTGTGGTGTAGCACCAGACATCACATCACTCCACTATAAAGGATTAGGGAAATCTGTTGTCATCTGATTCAATGTGCTCTTCAATGCTGATTATTTCATATTTTGGAGGACTTCAGAATCAGGCGTATGTGCGCTCCAGTGAACACATTGAGTATCACGAAGGCACCGTTAGCGTAAACGCACAAATAATGTGAGGAATCTGTCGTAGACTGTTCAAGTATTGCAAGTATAAACCAGAATCATAAGTATGCTTGCATTGTATACCGCAACTTTACTGTCTTTTCTTGTACATTTCTGAACCTAAGAACATTCTCTGAGTCTATCAAATGCATAAACTGTGTTTCTGATTCGTGAAGCATTTCACCATACTATGAACAGTATTGTGTGATCATACAAAGTATGAATATTTATCAAGTAATTTAAGCTTGTGATCCTTGACACGTATTGATGGTTTAACGTAGGGTAATCTGGGAGCCATTGAAACATTACGAACGTTTCGTCGAGGTTAGCGGTTAACCCAAAAATCTTACAAGTTCCTATTTATAAAAGTTTGCATACCTTTGGTTGTGCTACAAGATGATACACTTCAGTATATAAAACAAATCGCTTGAGATAACGGTTTCAAATGTTGGCAGAAGGCCAACAATTTCGGAGGGGCGGAGTAAGACTATTAAATCATTTTATTGACCCCGAAACGTGAAAGGCAAAGTCGACCTCGACAGAATTTGAAGTCAGAAAGTAAAGTCGAACGAAATAACGCTAAGCATTTGGTTATTAAACATAACATAACGAAATCTTCTGTCTCTACAAGTCATTAGTATCCACGTATCAGCTTCCAGGAATGTGTTTAACCCTTGGTCTACCCGAGAAAATAAGTGTCACTAATTACTAAACTGGGTCAAAAGGACCCAATGTATTTCTTTTAATAAAATTTTATTCAAACTACCACTAATTCTTAGCTACATTATATATGCTATCAAGTGAATGAAAAATTAGTTTCTCGCAAATTTTAATAAAAATAATAGAGCTTACAAAATACATCATAAGTTTTAAAAATGACAAAAATATAGAATTACAGCTCGTCATGGCATTGAATGCAGACAACATTGGAATGTTCCTGGCAAACATGGATATTATAATTCTTACATGTAGTACGAGTTTTCCTCTCTTTTTTGGGGTCACACAACGAACATCTTCCCCTTTTCTTCGGCTGAGGAATCTCAAATGAAGTGAAAATCGTCTTCTTTCCTTGTTTGGTTGAGAAATGTTAACAGAACCAGAAGACTGTTTGTCATGTTCTTGTTTAGCATCGACTCCTGAAAGTTCCTTTCCAAAGTGAATTAGGCACCGTCTTCTTTTATCCTTGAAACTTTGCAAATGAAGTTGTTTTGCAACAATGAAAGCATTCACTGCACTTATATCAATCATGTTGTAGAATATAACCATAGGCCATCTTCGAGTCATTCTTTTGCAAGTGTATGTCCTTGCCATCTTATCTAGGGTATTTACTCCTACTTTTGTTTTGTTGTAACATGTAATAACTTCAAGGCTCTTTTCAGAACGTTTTGAAGCAATTGAAGACTGAGAGTGCATTGTACTCATAAGTGTGACAACATAATTTTTCTTGGTACAATAAGATAGGAGCATAGAATACTTTAGAAATCCAAATACTGTTCTGTTGATTTCTCTTTCTTTTCCATTTGTGAAAGCACTTGGACGTTCAACTCTGTTATTTTTTATTGTTCCAACTAAAGTAGCTTTCTTGCTAAAACAGCTTTCGAGTCAATCCTAGATTTCTAAAAAAAAACTATCACAAGTTATATTTCGATCAGTATTTTCATGATCCTTTACTAGGGTTTTCGACAACTCTTAAACCTTGATTTGTCTCTCTCTCCCTTTACTAGGTCTTTTCCAGTGTAGATTTGCATTTTCCAGGCATAAGATGTTTTACTGTCGCATATTGCCCAAATCTTAATTCCATATTTCTCTGATTTTGAAGGAATATACACCCGGAATGGGCAGCGCCCTCTGAATGAAACTAACTGTTCATCATCTGTCATGCATAACCTTGGAACGTATCCTTATTGCAAATTCTGATTCCACATTTCAAATACTCCTCTTATCGACTCCAATTATCCTCATTTCTCTTTTTTCTTCTTGCACTAGCATCATCAAAACGCAATACTTGTAAAATCTGTTGAAATCTTCCCCGGATCACAGTTTTATTGAACATTGGGCGGCCATCTTCTTTACTCCATAACTGTGTAACATTTTCATGTTTAGATTTATAAACACCTATAAGAATAATCAGTCCAATAAATTTCTTTAGTTCAGAGTGATCAATTTCCTAAACAACCTGCCCTTCAAGATTTGTCCATTTGCGAATTACTTCAAGAAGATTCTGGCGCATAAAGATAGTAAAGCATGCTTCAATGCTATGACAAGACTTTGTAGCAGAATGGGATGGTCCACATTCCTGGCGTACAATATTGCAAGATGAAGTTCTTGCTGCTGCTTGAGTAAGAGGATTAGAATGCCAAACATCTTGTCTGTCTCTAGAAATATATTGCTCGTTCATAATTGGATGGCTTGCAGATAATTGTTTTTGAGTATCTTTATCATCTGATGACACAGAAACTAAAATGTCCAGCACGCAATCACTTTCACCATCATCTTCAGAGCAATAAAAGGAACCACTAGTACGTTCTTCCCATTCTTCATCTAATTCCAAAAACCTTTTCGATGTTTGGTCTTCACTCAACTATTCACATCCAGACATATGAGAAAGCACAACTGAACTATATGAAACTTGATGGCAGACTAGAAGCAGATATTGTTCTCTCACATATTTATACTTTTTGTATGATGAAATATATTGTAAGAATTGCCTCTTCAAATAGAAATATTGCATCATCCTCTAACCTAGAAGTTGATGCAATACCACACAAATTTACAGGAATATTTTCATAATTTTTTCTATTTTATCTAAAGTTCAGCAAATAAATTGAATACAATTTTATCTATTTTATATCTGATAAATATCAAAGAAAATGATATTTGCTACTGCTTTTATTCTGCTTAGAATGACACCAGTATTGTCTGAATTTATTTCGAGGGTAGAATGGACCCTTATGGTAATTAATGTATAAAGTGAAATTTCCTAGCTTTTATAAACATACGGAAAGTTTCTCATTTGACAAATAAAAGAGAGTCAAGAAAAAATAAGAGTCACAAGAAATCAACAGAATCAAATAATATAAACAGTAGGAAAAAGCAACTGAAAAAACTGAAATGGGTCCATCGGACCCATTCGTAGACAGAAGGTTAATATGTAAAATTGGTATGTTGCATAATGTTACACCGCCATATTTAGTGGTTAGTTAGGCAAGAGGATTAGTGGGTTGGATGGGTGCAGGTGAAAGAACAAAAACTCTTGAAATATCATTTTATTGACCCTGAAATGTGAAAGGCAAAGTCGACCTCCACAGAATTTGAAGTCAGAAAGTAAAGTCGAACGAAATAACGCTAAGCATTTGGTTATTAAACATAACGCAAGGAAATATTCTGTCTCTACAAGTCATTAGTATCTACGTACCAGCTTCCAGGAATGTGTTTAACACTTGGTCTACCAGAGAAAATATGTGTCACTAATTACTAAACTGGGTCAAATGGACCCAATATTCCCATTATCGTTTCTATCTTGGATTTCATTATTGTTTACATTAGGCGTGTCTCGGATATGAAAGGTCATAACAAAACCAACGCTGGTTAAAATTTCTATAGAAAATCCATTGAGATAACTTTAACAAGTGACGCAATAGTACTGCTAGCACACTAGAACGCAGTGTTGACTTATAAAAACGTTTACTCCTTACTCCTTTACTCCTTTACTTGTTTCAGTCATTTGACTACGGCCATGCTGGAGCACCGCCTTTAGTCAAACAACTCGACCCCGGGATTTATTCTTTTGTAAGCCCAGTACTTATTCTATCGGTCTCTTTTGCCGAACCGCTAAGTGACGGGGACGTAAACACACCAACATCGGTTGTCAAGCAATGCTAGGGGAACAAACACAGACACACAAACACACACACACACACACACACATATATATATATATACATATATACGACAGGCTTCTTTCAGTTTCCGTCTACCAAATCCACTCACAAGACATTGGTCGGCCCGAGGCTATAGTAGAAGACACTTGCCCAAGATGCCACGCAGTGAGACTGAACCCGGAACCATGTGGTTGGTTAGCAAGCTACTTACCACACAGCCACTCCTACGCCTTATATACTGCGTTTAATATACTTTGTAATATATTATGGTTCCATAACGAAATACCTTAGAGGTGATTCAAATTAGTTTAATACAAAATTAGTAGCAATAACTTCAACTTGAGCAAAGGATTTCTGTGCCATTAGAGGCGAAAATTGCAGGTGTGTTAGAAGATTTAAGTTATTTAGTTCAGATCAGGTCCCTTCATTTAGACTATGCTTGTCACTCTTACCCAATTTTCAACATTCAGCAATTGCCTCTCCATACTCGATTCCCCTTTCAAGTATAACTTCTAAAGTTGATGTGGGATTAGCCAAAGACAAAAGTGCTTCGTTCACCATACCCTCTTTTCATCTGGGATCGGCACAATCTTCACGGTGGATTCAGCTCTTTGAGGGCCCTATCCTATACGTGATTGTAGGCACTGAACATGACTGCACTCGTCAGCAATGCTCAGATACTGCATTAGTGCGTATTAACAGAGTTTCGTTACTCTGTGCGTATCTTGAGAAGGTGGCCCGGTTGACGATACTTCCGCGTCTGTAGAGCATACGTGAAACCGTCAATTTCCTTGATATCAATACTCTATGAAGTTTTTATGCAGAAGCAGGCTAACCAATTGATTTCCATCGATGCTCATAATTTCCCCTTTGGACCGCGTGGCTTTCTATAGAAAGCCAGTGTGAAGCATCAACTGGGAAACTTATTTCCACTATTCTGCACAGTTTCTGTCCAGTCGCATATCATTATGTTTGGTCCATCATGTAATGTTTTGACGTGAATATAGTTCCAGTATTCTTTCATATTATATCACTGTAACTATTTTTAGTTTTATCACAAGAAATATCCATTCCGCAGGTGGAAAAGTGTACTGTTTAGCTACGATATCATGGTGACAATTGCAGATGACTGCTTTTGCATATGAGGGAACATCGGTGTGAACCTTACCGATATTGCACCTTTTAGTCGAGCAAATCGACCCCAGGACTTATTCTTTGTAAGCCTAGTACTTATTCTATCGGACTCTTTTGCCGAACCGCTATGTAACGGGGATGTAAACACACCAGCATCGGTTGTCAAGCGATGTTGGTGGGACAAACACAGACACACAAACACATATACATACATATATATATACATATATACGACCGGCTTCTTTCAGTTTCCGTCTACCAAATCCACTCACAAGGCTTTGGTCGGCCCAAGGCTATAGTAGAAGACACTTGCCCAAGGTGCCACGCAGTGGGACTGAATCCGGAACCATGTGGTTGGTAAGCAAGCTACTTACCACACAGCCACTCCTACGCCGTATGTTGTCTGCCAAGTAGTCATGGTTCTTCACACGAAATCATCTACGACAAGCTTCGCTTCAGTAAAGTCTATGAAAGATGGATTACCAAAAGGCACAAGCGCAATGGTGTGGGGATCTGTGAACGCTTATTCGACCGCTGCAATGATGAATGCGAAGCACACTCGTAAGAAAGGAGACTTGGATCCATCTCTTTGAGCTAGAATCCAAAAGGCAGAGAATGGAGTAAAAACACCTGGACTCGCTGGCGGGAAAGAAGTCGAGGACTCAATTTTCTACTGAAAAAGTGATATTTTTGTGAGGCAAAATCCCTCACCAAGTGTAGAGGCCTAATATCAAATTAAGTGTTATTGTTTCACGATAATACACTTCCAATACGGCCGCCGACATCACTGAAAGCATTTAAAAATGGCATTTCAAGTTACTAGAACACTACAAATCAAAAGTCGTAGATACATTTGTCGACCTTGGTAGCACACTATCACGATTTAATAAATTTAACTATGAGATCCATTACAGACCTTCTAAGATCAGTAATACCATTGAAAGGCGTGAATCAAGACTCTGGTCGCCAACAGACATCAAAGCAGCAACGAAAGCAGGTTAGATTGCTTGGACATCTCGTCGGTTTAAATGAGGTCCGTATGCCAAAATAGGTGCTGTAACGTGGGCTGGAGCAAGGAAAATATCTGCATTGCAAGCCCCGAAAATGTTTCACAGTATGTGGATCGCCCAGTTGATTCATCCGGCATTGTAGGTCGCAATATCGAGCGGGTGATGCTGTTGCTGAAAGACCGACTGGTTGTCGCTGTTCACACCTACTTGCAGGTCCTACTCAGGCCTTGGGACCCATATGAGACGTCATCAGCAATAGAGAGGCCAAACGTAAAATGTTTCTCAGAATGAAATGAATGAAGAAGTAGATACGAGCCAACTTCCACCATATATATATATATATATATATATGCATGATCACATGTATGCTTGTGTAAACATAATGTACAAATACACACACACATGCATACACATATGTATACACACATACATATATATATATATATATATATATATCTACATGTATATATATATAGCTGTGTGTAGTTGCGTAAATACATTTGTAGGCTGTTTTGAGTGTAGGTGTTAGTCTTGTAGCTTGGCACTTTCCATACATAAATTATATTATAAATGATTATTTTGTTATATATGGAAACCGCAAGTTCTGTATTGTCCCTTGAGTAGGCATTGCAATCCTGTGGGACTTTATCGATGGCCAGTTTAAAATCGATGCTACTGAAACATAACTAGAACTCTACACTATAGATGATGCTAGAACCACGAAATTATTACTTTTGTAAAATAAATATTGTTATTCGACTGTGGTTGTCGTATCCAAAATGTTTGATGAAGCACTTTGACTTCTTAGATGACTTCACCATACTAATAAAATATATCATCGTTCTAAATTCATGCTTTAACTGCTGGCAAAATTCCATTAATTGTAGTAGATGACTTAATAATCTCCATAGTGTTTGGTAATTCTCCTCTTCTGAAAAACCTTCGTTCTTGAATATGTTATATCAGCACAAATGTCTTACATGCTACTGCAGTTAAGCTTCGATGTTTTAAGTTGAGAGTATGAAAAGAAAGTTATTTGCTGACGTATGAAGAAGAAGCCATTTCTAGTGAGAAGTGTCAGTTGTCAAAACCAAGCTAATACAATCCAAAACTCAGTGACGTTTAGTGAGTTACCACACAACTTGAGATTTTTAAATACTCGAGTACACGAGCCGGAAATAATAAGATACTTCCTTCTAGATTGAATTTATTGTAACTGGAACCACTTATGAAACAAAGGCACCAAAATGGAATCAGAGCATTTAAAGTGGTCTGTCATATCAAACTGAAAACAACACCAGAAAAAAGTGAGATATTTTGGAAGATAATATTAATGTGGCTACAAGGCACCCTTCATGTATAGAGCTAGAAGAGGAAAAATATTATTCAAAATCTAATATAAAAAAGACAAAAGTAGAGAAGATAAGCATATCCATCTTCGTCTCTATAGGAAGTAACTTACATCCTCAAGTATGCAGTAAGAGAGTAGACTCATGCGGTTGAATCAACTCTCAATAAATTGGTTTCAGATTCATTGGACATGTCATGCAGTTATTGGTAAATCTACGAAAAACGCCAAACTAGCAGAATCGTTAATGGCTTGTTGTGCAGGTCTTTCCGAACAGGAAAGAAACCTCCTGTGAGACATTTACTAGAGACAATGTCCATCCAACACAACACCCCCCGCCAAGAAAATAGCTGTTATCGTCAGTAGGTACCAAGCACATCCTCAAAACTAATGCACTTCCACTAATGACCCTCCACAAACAAGTTACAAACTGTTCCCTGCTTGAAGCTGCTCCGGCGCACTATTCTCTAGATATGTCGACCGACTTATGTCCCACTGATTGTTGCCTTTCGCCCTATTTCAAGAAATTCAAGCATTTCCTTAACATCCTTTTTCACAATCTTAGGTCCTCTTAGCTTCTCTTTAACATATCAATAGACTCCTTACACCTAATCAATATCAATGACAGTGAGTCGTGGGAAAGTTGGAAAAAGGCCACGAGGCATTTGTTCTAACTTTTTACGCTTTCAGTTCAAATCCAACTGAGGGCAATTTTGGTTTCCATCTTTACACTGTCGATAAAAACCTCAGCAATCTAGAGCAGTGATTTGGTGGAAATGTAATTATGTCGGACTGGACGTTTCGAGATGTTTGTTCCGGTGCCTTGCGTTCTGAGTTCAGATCCAACCATGGCCTAATTGGGTGGAAGACTCGATCTAAGACTACCATGCGGCGCAGTATCCATTCTGTTGGAGCATTCGAGCCAGGTCCCTAGTTTCAAGATATCTTCATCCCCTTCCCCCATCCAATCTCGGAGTTTGAAAACCATCATATGTTGAACTTTTTGTTCTGATTAAAAGTGGTAAAAAATGACAACACTTTCACATATCTGAAACTCTTTAACTGTCGTGTGCTATTTGAACCCGGTACATTATAAATGCTTTTAACAAAGCTCCACGTCGGTGGATTTTTATCTTCTCTGGCGGCTTCTACACACAATAATGTGTAATCGCCTTGGGTTTCAATAAAACTTACAGTTTTTTATGGACATAGAATATGATAGACAAAACGAAAATCTGATCTTTTCTATTTTATATGGTACGGTGCTATTCTATTTCAAGGCATCAAATGTCGTTGAGCTAAAGAAGCACCTCCGGAAACTTCAAAAGAGATTCGAATGAGATTCTAAACATTGAGTGATTAGTATTCATCAAAGTTATCATTTAAATAGGGTGGGTCTAATTTCTACAAAATAGATTTTAATAAGGAAAGGATGGATTTTTAATGATAAACGATATTTCTCTTCTGGCGTGCTAAAGAGGTAATATTTATTATTTAACACAGCACCTATAACTAGAGATATATTAAAGAAAGTAATTATATTTCGATGCATAACCCCATAACTTTACGTTTATAAATTTATTCATGTAATTCTTCCTAAAATGAATTATGTGGCTTGTACTTAGCGGAATGAACAGTTCATGTCGTTAAAGACTAAACTATATACAGCAGAATCTCTTCGGAAGTTATATGCCTAGGAAGTGCAATCATATTATTGTACAAACACAAACACACACACACAAATATATGCTCATGTGCACATACATTGCAATGCAATCGAATGTTCGCACTAGCTAAAAATAATATGAATGCAATGCTGCATGTCAGTATATATGGTTTATTACTCCGTTTTACCATGGTCTAAGGTCCCAGCTCTCCTTTGAATGTATGAAACTCGTTGTCCATGAAGGCAAATGTCTTTGTCCCTCTCTGTCTCTCCCTGGCTGTCTTTTGTCGTTGTATGTGTTTCATCATTCAGTCTTATTTCAAGATTTCTTGGCAATACAATAGAATTTCAACAACATCAAAACACACACACCACACACCGTATACATTTATACATACATATATATATACTCATATACATATACATATATATATTATATATATATATATATATATATATATATATATATATATATATATATTATATATATATATGTATATGTATATATATATATATATGTATATATATATATTATATATATACATCTATGCACACACACACGCACACACACATATATATCAGAAATAAATTTACACTTACAGTGATCTGGTTGTTTTATAAAATATAAGTTTTTTTTTAAATAATAGGAAATTGATAAACTCTAAACGGAAATTAAGAAAAGTTGAATTGTAAAGGTTGTCATGAAAATCTTCAAAAATGCTTTTTGTTAGTTTTCTAACGGAACTCTACATATTTTGTATGTCTTTCAGAATGAGTACAGCAATTAAAGTAGCCTTTAAAACTCTATATTTGTTTACCTCGATATTCGTATCTAGGTTTATATGCTTATTTCATTATTAACCCATTAAAAGATGTATCATTTTATTATGATTTTATATCTATATTAATTCCATACCTATATATATATATATATATATATATATATATATATATATATATTATCAAAATAAAAACATGATGCAAAGGATTTAGCAGTACATATGTTTCGGGCCTTTATTAGACGGTTTATAACAATGCATAATTGATGTAAATTTGTGTCTATAGCCTTCTTCAGCCTCGTGCAATTACTACTTCAAGGACATGTATTACCTTATAAGTTTTACGTTGGGAATGCAAATCCTCATTGTTGCGTACGACAGAGCGAGGCACCAGAACAAAATCAAAGCGTCCATCCCGTTTTTCTCTCGATGTAGAATGAGGAAGTTTGGATATATATATATATACAAGTTTGGATATATATATATATACAAGTTTGGATATATATATATATATATATATATATATATATATATATATATACAACTTATAAATAAGGGCAAAAGGAAAAAATTCCAATGCCAAATATGCTGAAAATAGACTTAAATCGTCAATAACTACATATAATTCATCACTATAAGCACGAGTCTCGAAGCAAGTCGACAGAAATTTCTTAAAAATTGCGTTATTACCGAATTGGTCCGATTTCTGAGTTAATTCATGAAAAATTTTCTCGTTATCAGCGGTAAGAAATAAATGAGATACTTACTTGCACCCATGTAAGAAGTAGACACAATGTCATGAGTACCCCAAATATATCCAAAATAGAAATTCTATAGCACACCTCGAGATACGTGTGATCGGACTGAAAATTCTCACAGTGAGAGACTCCGGAAGTGAACACTATTAAATTAACATCTAATATAGAATAAAATCTTCGAAAAATTTCATCAGTGGCCAGCATATTAAAAATACTTTTTAAGGTTAAATTTAGAAACAGCTATATATATGAAAGAAGGTTGGAAAATGCAGTTTTAAAAGATGTTTATTCACTTGACCGGTTTCACTTTTTTAGAAAAAGATTGTCAAAAGTAAAAGCTTTGTAAAAGCTTTGTTGTGCTAACATGCACCTCTTCGGTCCATTTATATGTAGCGTAGATTTCTCCACGATTCTCCACGATCCTCCAAATGACTTGATGTAGTGCGCAGTTGGGCTTCAGATCAAACCTATAATGGAAAAGTAAACTTTGTATATATGTGTATGTATATGTATGTATGTATGTATGTATTTATGTGTGTATGTATGTATGAGTGACAATCTAGCCACTGGTGGTGGTGTAACACACCATACTAATCATATCTGTCGGGCATATGGAAGAGAGTGTAATTCGGCAGGAGGACTTAAACGACATGCAAAGGTACATGAAGCCCAGTTACAACTACAACCGGCTATTACCAGTAAAGGTTTTAGTTGCCAATTTTGTACAAGACATTGCAGATCTTTAGCTGGGCTAAAAAGTCACATTCGATCACAGCACCAGTAACAGTTAAGCTTCGTGCAATGGCCATACTCGATAACGAGGGGGCAGCCATCATCATGTATGTATGTATGTGTCGACCAGACTCTGGCCATTCCGTCATAGGGTTACCTATTCATAAGTGAATGGACTGGGAAAAGTGAAATTATGTGTATTGCTCCAGAACGGTGCACGTCGGCTCTGGGAACCGGAACCACGACGCTACGATCGTAAGTTCAACATCATAACTACTAGACAACACACCTGTATATATAAGTGTGTGTGTGTGTGTGTGCGTGCGTGTGTGTGTATGCATGTGTGTATGTGTGAGTGCTGCACAGATACCCATCCCACACAACCCCACGCGCACACAGACACACACACCTTTAAACACACACACACATAAACGTACACACAACCACATACACACACATACTCAAACACACGCGCATACACGCAACAAAATGCACACATAACCCGACACACATCTCCACGTTCACACACACATATACACACGCACGCACATACACACATACGCACATATACACAGGCACATGCATACGCACATAATACACGCACACACAAATATACACACGTACATGCACACACACTAGCACAGGTTCGCATATATACCCTCAACACGCACAATACATATACAGACACGTACACAATTATACACACATGGGCACAAACTCACACATACATACACGCACGTAAGCACACGCACACACACACTGGTACGCACATATACGCCAACGCAAAACCCACACAAAAACCCCACACACAACCCACGCACACACGCATACACAAATTCACATACACACCTACATATACATACACACACAATATATCGATACACTCACACACACATACACATACGCATACACATACATACACATACACACACACGCACACACATGCGCACATATACGCACGCACATACGCACACGAATGTACACAAACCTAACAATCACGATCCCGCGCATACATGTATATACACTCGTATACGCACACACGCACACACATACACACGCACACACTACACGCACATACACATACACACACACACACACGCACATGCATATACGCGCAAAAAACGCACCTGTACCCCCTACACAACCCCTCATTCACACACACATGCACATGCACACACACAAAATACACACTCACATACTCACACATGTACACACGCACATACGTTCATACGCACACACGTGTATATACACATGTTCACACATACACACACACGCACACGCGAAAGGAACCCACACATACCTCCCATACACACACACAGTACACACTCATACATACACGCACATAAATATACATACATGTACACACATACGCACATACAAGCACACACGCACACATACATAAAGTAAAGTACAGTTACTCCCCACACACACAACCCGTATGCATACACACATGCACACACGAACACACACATACATACCCACTGCAAACAAAGCACACAAACGCACACACACTACATATACATACACACATACTTCAAAATACCAGTACCTTCCACTGACCATTCTCCTACGCACATGTGTAGGTAGACACAACAGGATTCACTCGTACCAAAATAACTATAAATTCTTCCTATCACCTTAAACGATACTAAGCCTAAACACACACAGATAAACAGCAAAAACCACACACAGACACATGTGCTATCATTAAACACACACATACCTCCTTCTTTTGCACCCTCCTGTCTTTGAAAGAACTTTTTCTTCACCCATTCCCTTCCGGTCATTGCAATATGTGACCGCCAGTGTATCGTTGGTGATTTTCTTTCGCCGTCTTCGCTTCCTTGGACCTTTCCTTTTTCTATGTTTCTGACGAAGAGCTTCGCTCGAAACGTTAAATTCTCCTTAATTCTTTCCTTTAGTTCCATAACACTATACTTTTTCCACGTCTTTGTTCCACGTTGTTGTGTTTTCTCTTTGTGTTTTCATGTTTGGATTAACTCTTGTGCGTAATTTATGCGTATGCTCTTTCGATGTTCAACTTTTCAAACACACGCGTTCTGGGTTAATGCATAACGAGGAAGTTGTTTCTCTTTAGCAATGGTGTTGAATATTTCCAGTTTAGTTTCGGATTTAGAATGTTTTAGACTTTTGATAACGTATTTGCTGTTCGTAGTTGATCGCTTTTATTTTGTAAAAGGATAATATTTTAATTTTCTCATTTATATTATTATAAATTGTTCCTTCTCGAGCCACACCAAGCTCATAAGTGCCGGTTTCCCGGTTTCCTTGGCGTATAGGTTCCCCACCTGGACAGGATGCGGGTCCATCGCAGGTGAGCTACGAGATGCAGGAGGAAAGAGTGAAAGTCGTGGCGAAAGAGCCAGCAGAATTTTGCCATTACCTTCTGCCGGAGCCGCGTGGAGTATAGGTGTTTTGCTCATAAACACACACATCAGCCAGTCTGAGATTCAAACCCGCGATCCCTCGACCGCGAGTCCGCTGCTCTCACTACTAGACCATGTGCCTCCATTAATTTTCGCATTTGGACAAAAGCATCCTCACTTACTACATGGAACATTTCTAAGAGATGAATTTTTAAGTTGTTGCTTATGAATGTTTCTGTGACTGGTGAGTTTTGTCTGTTTCTCTAACGTAATTCTCATTGCATTGCAGGCATGTGATACAGCAAATAAGACTTCCTTTTTTTGTAAATAATGTTTGCATTCACTTAAACTTCCTTTTAATTCTTGAATAACTTCGTTGTTCCTTGCTCAGTTATTTTACATGTTCTATACCGAGACTCTCCGCAGTTCGTTATTCATATTATTTCTTCCTCCGATGTGAATTTTGCATTTGTCAGAAGCCGCTTCAGATTTGGTGGGCTTTTTCGGTTGTTGATATTTGCGATTTTTTAAATTGTATATTCGTGTTTTGATAGTTGATGAAGAATTAGGAGGTATCGTTCGGCTGAATGTAGGCTGTTGTGGTTCCTAGAATTATGGGTAACTGATATAAAGAAGACGCCCTTCGGTCATGAATGACCATTGCATTGCAACTAGACAATTACCCTCCGAGGCACAAGTCCAGGAACTGTTGTTTAAGGAAGACCAGCAGTCGCCCATGCATACTAGCCTCACCTCTCTCCACACCCCCGATGTTAATCCAAAGAAAAGGAAAAGACCGATACAGCTTGGCACCGGTGACGTCGCAACACATTTTTACAGCGGAGTGAACTGGAGCAACATGAAATAAAGTGTCTTGCTCAAGAAAACAAGAGGGTTCAGAAACGGAACTCACTACTTCATGAGTGTGAGCCCGATGCACTAACCATTGAGGCATGCGCATTCATATATGGGTAACTACAAACAGAATATCTATATTTCAAATGTCGTTTTCACTCTTAGTGTTTCTGAAGATCCGGATTGTCTCTTACTTTGGTTATGATTTATTAACTTTTGTGGAATGTTTCTGGTTTTGAAGGAACATAGTTACTCCTGCCACTCGTTTCTCTCGTCTGTTGGTGTCTGTCGTTTACTACCTCGAAGGCAAAAAGCTAATTGCCTTCCAATATATTTGTTTCCTTTGATTCGATAGACTGTTCCATACTTTCTTCAGTTGGTTCCTTTCATTCAATGCTTCATTCTCCTAATGTATTTCATTCCATTCCTTAGAAATATCCTGTGTATTGGAATGTTCTATTGTTGGTGTAACAGAAGTTGTATTCGGAATTGTTTCTGCATTATTTGTAGGGTGTTTTAATGTGGACAAAATTACTTCTGTGTAAATCAAGGCCTTCATTTCTGGAAATTCTAATATAAGTCACATTTGGTCTTGAGGATCGTCAGTTTGGTTTTGGAAATATCCACTAAAATGCTTCCACTTCAGCTCATTTCGAATTGTTCGTTTCCATTCTGGTCATGTATCAGTTGCTTAGATATTTAAAAGCTTTTGTTAAAATTACTTGATACAAATATAAGAAACAAAAAAAAAATAAAGTTATTAACTAATAAAAAAATATTCTTTTCTTTAACAAAATATAACTAACTTTTTTCTAGTAATATCCTGTTAAAAGAGTTTCACTGGATAGAATTTCTACGGCAGGCAGTTTATGACATCCTACCGATACCATCCAATGTGGTGCCCTGCAGGGGAAGGTGAAGTCAGCAGCGTAGCACCGACACATAACAATGCGGACACTTGTAGCTGTCCAAACTACCTGTGAGAGGAGCGCTACCTTTAGAAGCATGACTAGACCCTGAAGGTCATAGTAGCGAGTTTATACCTTACTGGCTCTTACGCCAAGCAAAAGAGACTATCGTCCGTGTGAAGGCTACTGATACAATCTTATAGTCGACCTGGAAAGTGTCTGTAGTTGTTAGGTACAGTCGCCTGAATATCACTAAGGACAGACACGCAGCTGATCTTGGAGGCATCTAAACATTGGTTCTGTCAGAACTTTCTGCTCCTGGGAGAGTCACATTGAAGACAGAAATAAGAGAAAGAATGCGGAGTTTGTGGAGTTGTGCTGACACAGTTACAGGCACAGAATGATCCTACTGATATCGGATGCAGAGAGTTTGAAGGGCAGTGTTTCTGAAAAACCCACAACATGCTGGACAGAACACAAGCCAGATGGCGGAAGGTCAATAAGTAGTTTATGGCGGTAGCTAACGCTGCTTCAAGGTGGTTGTGAATGAAAAGGTGTGAACGCTTAAACGTGTAGTGCTGCATTGGTTGGGGCTAATTAGACATGAGCTGAGTCGTGATTAGGTTTAGATGAGAAGCTAGTATGAGAGCACCTCCCGAAACAGCCAGTCGTTTCAGGAAATGTTACGGAGGAAATGTTCAGATTCATCACCGGATGCTGAATGGAACAAACCATTACTTCCTGCATGTCCTTGCAGAAGAGCAGAAAACACTTGTATTTAAAATAAATAACTTAACTTGGAATATTTATCTTATTTCGACCATTTTGCGCCATAAACTCTAAAAGTCTAAACCGAAGACGAATTTAGCATTCATTGTTCAATGTCCATTGAAACAAATGAAAATATTTAAAATGCAGCAAATACAACTTTTGTGTGTGGCTACATACACACATACATATATACATACACATATACATACATACATACATATATATATGTGTGTGTGTATATATGTATGTATGTGTGCATGTATATATGTTTGGAGGGAGAGAAAGAGAAATCTAGACATTTATATGTATATATATATATATATTTATATATACGTATATATATACGTATATATAAGCACACATATGTGTGTGTGTCTGTGAGTGTATAGATACACACAGACACACACACACACATATATTTGTATGTATGTATGTGTACATACATGTATGTACACATGTGGATAATTGTTTTATTCAGTCAACCACTTGGTTCAACGATGTGTAGAGAAATGTCTTTGCACTTCATGAAAAAAAAAATCAGAAAACTTCTTTTTTTATTGATTATAAAACTTATAAGTTTTGTGTTTGCCGCATTATGATAAATTGTTGGTGAACTAAACCGGAATTACGATATCTATTTATGGCTACTACTTACGAGATTCAGCCAATTGATATTTTAAACGAGATATTAAATAATAATATTGCAGAATAAATGTTGAAACCTAAATACAATGGATAAATACTGATTGTATAATTAGGTATCAAAAGTATGTGCTACTGAAAAGCGATAATATTCCAGACAAACTACGACCACTATGCCATTTAGATTGTCTTTCAGTAATATCTAAAGCAGTAAATTATTTTCTTATGGTTCGATTATGGTATGTGTGGTCGGATATCGTCTATTGTGAGAATGGTCTGGTGGGAGATATATTTCGTTCCACATCCTAATCAAAAACTTGAGATTTGATGGTTTCTTTGATGAGCTCAGCATTAGTGTAAAACATGCCGGAAATTACTTTCCCTATGCAGCGGGAATATAGAAAAATGTAAATGATTGGCCAATAATGAATTCATCTTCAGACATAATTTACTCAAGTTATCTACATAGGTGCATGCGTAGCTGTGAGGTAAGAAGCTCGCTTCTCAACCATATTGTTCCGGGTTCAATCCCACTGCGATGCACCTTGGGTAGATGTCTTCTACTAAAGCCACGGATCAACCACAACCTTCTGAACGGATTAATATACAGCCTATTCTGTATATTTATATTTACACACACATACACACATATAGGTGTATGTATGTATATATCCATGCATGTGTGTGTCTTACTTTTTTTGTCTCCCCACTTGCTCACCGCTTGAAAACCAGTATTGGTGTGCTTACGTCTCCGTAACTTAGTGGTTCAGCAAAAGTGATCGATGGAATAAGTAACATGATTTTAAGACTGAAGTAAGTACTGGAGTCGATTCATTCGACAAAGGAAAAAAAATTCAACGCGTTGCTCCAGCATGGCCGCATTCTAATAACTGAAACAAGTATTAGATAAATGTATTAAAAAACTATTATGTCGATATCCTGTCTGTTAAGAAAGACCTCAGTTCCTTACACATTCTTATTTTATCGACCCCCTTGAGAGTTGAAATTACAATGTGAATCAAAAGGATTTTGACCAACAAATAGAGGCCCACTACTAAATATGTCAAGGCTCCGGGTGTTCTGCCTGAGTTTTCTATAATTCTTTTTCTTTAAAAGATACAGGCTCTAACAGAGTATCTGTGCCTCGTGTCCATAGAATTTTAGTTGACCCAACCCTGCATGTATTGGGTCATCCCATAAATAAAGCGGTTCTTTTATACTTTTTTTATTTTTCAAAATTAAAATAAACAAATTTCTTTTTAAATCTAAAATATACTCTCCTTCATTTCCTACACTGCTCTTCCATCTATCTGGTAGACTTGCAAGGCCCTTCTTCCAAAATTCACTTGTCAGTCACGAAAAATATTCCTCCAATGCTGTTCTGACCTCGTCTACAGAATCCATATTTTTTCCTTCTAAATGATTTTGAAGGTTGCGAAATAAATGATTATTAGATTGGACAACGTCCGGCTAATATGGTGGGTGGAGCATCATTTACCATTCTAACTGTTCCAGCCTGTGGAATTTCATCCTCACTGTATGTGGCAAAGCATTATCCTGAGAAGAGAACACCTATGCTCGTTTTGCTTCTAGTGCTGACTCAAGCCGCAGAAGCTGCTCGCAGTAGATCTCCTTTGTTATCGATTTGGGTTCAACATTTCAAAGTGGACTAAACCTTTCATATCCCACCCAACGGATAACAACACCTGATGTGGGTGAAGACCTTCTTTAGCCTGAAGGGGCCGGTGTTTCTTCTTTCCCTACCCACTGGCAGAAAAGAAGTGCAGACATTCACTCTCTGCACGCGATTCGACTCGGAAAGTTTGTGAGGAACCCATTGCCCCAAATTCCTGATTTTCCGATGACACGCATGTGTCGATGAATGGTTGAATGGCCAAATTCAAACTCCTCTGCTAGTTCCTCAACAGTTACGACGGGATTTTGTTCCACCAGGGTTTTTAGGATGTCCTCGTCGAGCTCTACATATCTTCGAGGACGAGACTCGTCTTCTAGGCTGCAGTTTCCGGCTCGGAATTTCTGGAACCCCTGTTAACACTGGTTTACGGTCATTGTCCGATCCCTATATACTGCATTAATATTCCTCGCACTTTCTGTTGCGTTGTTGCTTTTATTGAACTCATAAAACAAAATATGCGGAGCGAAGGCGGGAGAGATGTGCAGTAATATACATCTGGAAGATGCTGGAAGAGATTGTGCCACATTTCAGCATTGACAGCTACACAAATGCCAAAATGGGTCGCCATTGCACAGTGCCAAAGCTGCCAACAATGTCATCGCGCTTCAGGACCAGTTACTACAACTGTCTTGGTTTCAAGGGCTCACAGCTTTTTAATATTTTTGCAAAGAGCCTGATATACCTACAGAAAGTGCATGTAGCTATTTTCAAAACAAAGCTGGATCTCGTCCTGTCGAGATTCTCAGATAAACCTACCTCAGAGGAGGAAGCGCATATGGGGACAGTAACATCAAACTCCTGCATTCACCAAATGGTATAAAGTAAAGTAGGCTCTCAATAATAGCAGTGTAGCAAAGATGCAGTGCTCTAGCATGGCCACAGCTTTGTGCTGAACCGATTATATATATATATATATATATATATATATATATATATATATATATTATATATATATATATATATATATGTATATATATATTCTCATAGATGAGAATCAATTATCCGTGAGAGGTTTAAATTTGAGCGGGTATATTGACCTGCTTAACTTCCTTATCCTCATATTTACTTCTATAAACATATAAACATATACACCCATATAAACACATATATAAATACACAAACACACATACACATATACATGCACGCAAGTAATGTCCTATAGGACGTTAAGGCGGTGAGCTGGAAGAATCGTTACCACGCCGGGCAAAATTATGTTCTGAGTTCAAATTCCACCGAGGTCGACTTTGCCTTTTATCCTGCCGGGGTCGATAAAATAAGTTCCCGTCGATGTGATCGAACTACGCCTAACCCAAGATTGCTGGCCTTGAGCCAAAAGTTTGGAAACAATAAATTATAGGACGTTGGAATTCGATAATGATCAGAGGGCAAACAAAACTCTATAAATCGTGGCATTTAGTTCCAGCTGTTGACGGTCTGGTTTCGTATCGTACGTGGCTCAAGTCTGGCTTTCTCCATTCAGATAGATTTGTTAATTAAAGGAAGAAAATGGCAACGGCTTCTGGACACAAGCCATTCGTATTTTCGTTTGTTCTCCGACATTGCAGCAAACGAAACATTTGAGATAGCGAACAGAAAAGTGTAGGTATTTGTTCGGAGCAGACGCGTTCACACACACACACGCGCACACACACACACACACACTCACACGTACTCACAAATACACATACACATTTACATACACATATACACATAAATACACACACACACACACACACACACACACGTACTCACAAATACACATACACATTTACATACACATATACACATAAATACACACACACACACACACACACACACGTACTCACAAATACACATACACATTTACATACACATATACACATAAATACACATGATAAAATGTTGCTACCTTAAACTTGAGGACAAACACCTCCCCTCCGACACCTTCTTATTTTACGAATCTTATATAAGTAGCCAGATAGGTAAACATATGTATTATCAGGTATCAAGTGAAAGGAATTGTAAAATAGTCTGAATCTCATTGGTAATTTATATGATCGATATTTGATATATAACAGTGAAAGAGAAGACAGTAGACTTCGTATGCAGTCAGGTGAGATTAGATATAAAGATCTCTAAAACTAATACTTTGGCTATCGATAACTATCAGAAATTCACCTGCCTTGAAAATGCGTCTTATTGCCATCATTTATCTATTGTTACCTAACTAAAATACAAAGTGCGATGAAACCACTACCTTAAAAGTGAAAAAGAGAAGACATCCATTCAGCTGTATCTAGGATTGAATGGATGGTTTCGTTTTCTTTTCTACGATGGTGTTTTCTTTATATTTTCTATTTAAGTTCGATGATAATAGAGGTGACGACAATAAAATGTATGTTTAAGGCAGGTGAATCGCTGATATTTTATCGGCTGCCGGAGTATTCATTTTAAAGTTGCTTACATCGTTATATTTTTATATTCTTTACTACAGAACATAGCTAAAAATTTTCAACCGACGCTCTCTGTAAACACAGATGTAAACAACTTGTCTTTCCATTCAAATATACACACAAACACACATATATACAAAAACATACACACACACACATGCATATTTATACAGGCACTATAAGGGTATCAGCCGTACTGACTTTTGTCATACTTTAGGGATTGTATTTTTGACCAAGCAACGTCAACTGTAGAATGTATACATACATACAAACATACAAACATACATACATACATACATACATACATACATACATACATACATACATACATACAAACAAACAAACAAACAAACAAACATACATACATACATACATACATACATACATACATACATACATACATACATACATACATACATACATACATGCCAGTCTTGGGAAATTACGCTACTCAAAACCAGAAAGGACATAATTGGAAGACTACAGACCTAATCCATCACTGGAACTGTAAAAGTATGTAAAACGTGCCAGAAGTTTATCATGTAAATATATATGAGCATATGTAGATATGTAACTATATGCATGAGAATATACACATAAAAGAAACGTACACATCTGCACATATACATACATGTATACAAGTAAAAATACACTGTTGTTGATGATGAAATTCCAGTGAAGAGCCTTCAATCTATGAAGGGTCTTTCTCTGTTGTCAAGAAATCTTGAAATAAATATGACCAATGATAGACATACGTGGAACCTTAGGGAGACAGTGCAAATTCTTTGTTCGTAAGCTACAAAGGATCACGATATCTGGGACTATAGAAGGCTGCAAGACCTTAGAATTTAAAGGATGACAGTTAAATTAAGAAATTTTCCTTCACAACCTTGCTATCAATGTGGTAGTCGATCAAAAGTTACTTTAAATTACTTTTACACTGAACTATAAAAGTCTGTAAAACGTTTATCATGTAGATATATATGAGCATGAACAGATAAATAAGCAACTATATGCATGAGAATACATACATAAAACAAAACCTGCAAATCTGCACATATACATACATACATACATACATACATACATACAGACAGACAGACAGACAGACAGACATA
>NC_043006.1:105023483-105065983 GCF_006345805.1 Octopus sinensis | reverse complement strand
TATACAAATATTCATAATATATAAATTCTTAAAAGCATACATATACAGATAACTATTTGTCTACGTGTTTGCATGTACGTGTGTGCGTGTGTGTATGTGCGTATGCGCGTATTATATACTTAGTTACATACATATATGGAAATTTATATATATATACATACATACATACATATATATAAACATACATATATATATATATACATATATATATATATATATATATATATATGTATTTATACATACATACATATATATACATGCACACAAACATATATATATATATATATTGAGAGAGAGAGAGATAGAGAGATAGACAGATAGATAGATAGATAGATATAGACACACATATATATAGAGAGAGATAGCTAGATAGATATACATATATATATATATATATTTTCAAATCCAAACCAAGGAGTTCTGAGCTGATGATAGAAATGTCGAGTTGACTAATCTTGAAACGTACGTTCTCAAATAACCTTTGCATTTGATTTTTTAATGTCTTTACCCCCATACTTTCGTGAGTTGAATTGAGCAAGCACTATATGAGAGAGGTTTTCTTTAAGTATTAGAAATAGTTTTAAAAAAGTTTTTTTAGCTACTATTTCTAATGAGTTCAGTATGCGGCAAAGTAATTTATTTTACTAAGCCCTTTTATATAAAGTAATAATTTGAATTCGCCTTAAATGGTCCCTTTGCATACTGAATACTTGGTGAAATTGATTAATAATTAATTAATTTTACCCTCAATTGTTGAAATTATATATATATATATATATATATATATATCTGTATGTCCTTCTAAGAGTACATTGGCGACATACACTCACATGCAGACGCATACGTGCATACCTATATCCATATATACGCAATCACACGCACACATATTGAGTTCAACAACCACATTACACACTATCAGCCGGATACACGCATCCATTCAGACACCGACTCATACGTGCAATATACACCCTTATATATACAGAATTATATGTATGCATGTGTGTGTGTATATATATATATATATATATATATATATATATACAAAACCTAACACACACATACACAGACACACACACAATCATACACACACGCACACGCATACTCACAAAGATATAAATATAAAGTCGGAGAACCACACGTTTACATTTAAACGCAAGCACACGCGCACATACGAATATTTGATCTGCTGTGAAATAGTATAACATAATTGTTTATACTTTGAACTAATATTCACTTCATTGGTATTTTCTTTTAACCTTGTGCCACATCGATCCGCATAGAGAAGTTCAAAGAGATAGCAATTCAGCAAGAATTATGAGTAAAGATCAAAATAACAGCTTGTAGACCTATTTGATCGCTATAGATTTAGAGAAACATAGAATATCTAATTAAAATGGAAGCTGGTATATGACAAATAAATACGCCAACGTGTACACCTTCGAACATATATGCACACACACTCACACACACATATATGTATGCACACAAGCACACACGCACACATATATATGAATATGTATGTATATGTATACATATGTACATATACATATATACATATGAATGCATATATACATACATAGATATATATATATTTATACACATATGTATACGTATATATGTATATGAGTATAAATATATACGTGCAAATATATATATTATATATATATATACATACATATATGTATATATATATATATATATATATATATATAATATATATATATATATCACATATATGTATATGTGTATAAATATATATATATATATATATTATATATATACATACACACACATAATGATAGATAAATACTTGTGTTTGTACTTGTATATGTGTGTGTGCATGAGAGTGCGTGTGTGTGCGTGTGTGCTTATGTGTGTATGTGTGTTTGTGTTCCTTCAAAGATGAAAATTTACCACGTCACTGCTCCGAGTTTATCGTTTTGTGCCATCAACAATCAGATGCGAAGATGAATGCACTCTGAATTTAGGCAGCAGGCTAAAACCTCAAATTAGTGACAGATACAGCGAAGAATATTTTGAATGAATGTGATAAACTGTATATTGTATGTGTAATCTGACTACCCATAGAGTCGTAGCTATATATCCATCAATTTATCCATCTCTCTCTATATCTATCTATCGATCTATCTATCTATCTATCTATCTATCTATCTATCTATCTATCTATCTATCTATCTATCTATCTATCTATCTATCTATCTATCTATCTATCTATCTATCTATCTATCTACCTATCTATGTATCTATCTCATCTATCTGAAAGTAAGTTGGTAGTTTTCTACGTTTAAAATTGTTGATTATCAAACATTTTATGTCTAAAAGGTGTACAACAACACCCAACACATACTTTCATTAACCTCCACACAAAATTTCGCCCTTTGTGGGCAAAATTTTAAAAAATTCTCAATGGTTTCGTGGCCTTTATTTTAGCCATTTTTATTTTCAAAAATGGCTACTGTTCACCACGAGGCCCTGGCGCAAGTCATGCGTGGCGCCGAAACAAAAGAGCAGGATTTCCTGTCACCATACGCTGAACCTGACAGTTTGAACGTCTCTAACACCACCACCACTATCAGCATCAACAGCAACAACTACAAAACCAAGATCACAAGGCCAAGCACCGTCACCGACACCACCACCATGGCGGCTTCTGCTGCTACAACTGCTCCCTCTGCTAACGATACCACTACCATCAACAACAACAAAACCAAGGTCACCAGACCAATCACCATCACCGCCACCAAAGACCGTGCCGTCAATACCAATGCCACCACTTCAATATCTGCTGCTACGACTGCTTCCTCTGTCACTAACACCACCGCCGCCACCAAGAACGACAATAATAGCAATAATAACAACAACAACAACTAATATTCCCTTCAGCCATTGCTCCCTCCATCACCAACAATTGAAGGAGAGAAAGAAAAAGCCGCGACCACCAAACGAATTGCCGAAATTTGCTCAAACGCAGGCGCAAATTATGCAAACAATTTTCCACCCCTTGCTAGTTGCATAATCAGCAACCACACACCTAATATACCCACAACCTTCACCCCTGCCATCAACACCAACACCACCTGTAGTAACAACAATAACAAAACAGCAACAAAATTCGCCGAGGCGATAAAAGAAAATAAGACAATACTGCACAGCAGATAAAAGATACCAAAGCCCTAATCACCAAAGAAAATGGCAAACATACGCCAACACGTACTGGATGACGAAAAAAAGAAAACAATTATATATAAAATAATAAACAACACAACTAAAAGTCCAGAAAAAGCAAAAACAGACAAAATCGAAAAATGCCTGGCCAGAGGGTAACAAAAGTCATTATGGATAATGTTCCTCAAATAACAGACACACTATGGATAACATCGGCCATATGCGTCGAAAAGGAGGACATAAACATCCTGCAAATCGCTGTTTCAGAACACAAGAACTTGGTGGGAAAGAGACTGGAGATTCTCCTCCACATAAACCAGGACACCATTAACAAAATACCCACCCATATACATCATGCGGAAGACCACAAGTTGTGTGTAGTAGTCGAGAGCAGAAGACCACGCTGTTATATATGCGGCAGTGAAGCACACCTCAAAAAGGATTGCAAATCTGCCGCAAAACAACGACAACAACAATAACAGCCGCAGGAAAAAACAAAAGAGCCAGCATTATTGCCCACAACCCTTCAACGCCAAACACGAAAGGTATGCTGTCAGGGCTAGGATGCGTGCTCTAAGGATGGAAGGTATTGGAGCCGCGAGAGAAACCTGGGTGGCGGAGGCGCAGCAGGGCAACAAAGCCACCATTCGGTCTCTGGTAGACGAACAAGATGTGCGAGACATTTCAGCGGCACTTTGCCCGACTGTACGGGACGAGTGGTGAGCGTGAACGCAGGGTGGACTTCAGTGCCTACCTGCACAGCCTGCCACGACTCTCGGCAAGAGAGGCAGAGTGCTGCGAAGGTGCCATCACGGCGGCTGATGTGCGGGACGCAATGGCAGAATGCTCGAGAGACAAATCGCCGGGTTTAGATGGTCTGCCCTACGAGTTTTACAATTGTATGCCATACTTGTTTGGAGACGTCTTGGCAGCGGTATACTGCAACTGGGAGCAAAACGGGAGCATACCCGGTTTTGTGAGTCGAGGAGCCGTAACGCTGCTGAAGATCTAAACAAGGGGAATGTAATAGATAACTTCCGCGACAAGATAGCCGTTTTGTTCAGAGGCATCCGCTCGGTAATTCGCGTAAATGGACATCTATCGAGACCTTTCGACATCGCACGTTCGCTCCGTAAGGGATGCTCCCTCTCGTCGCTTCTTTACGTATTGACTGTCGAGTCATTATTGCGGAAGCGAGCAACTCGACCGGACCGTCGGTCCAGCGTCCCACGATGGAGGCGCTGGTGGACGGCATGGGCTTGCTTCTCCAGGTGCCGAGTCGCAAGCCCACTGATTTTTCCCGGTTGATTTTCGCTCCTGTCACCGCTTCGTAGTTTTTCAGAGTCTCGCTGACCTGCTCGATGTGCTCGTGGCTAGACACTATGACGGTGACGTCGTCCGCGTATGCAGACACGCTCGTCCCGCATCCCAGTTCTGTGCCGTATGAATATGTCCCTCGTTTAAGAAACAGATTGGGTTTATTTACATTTGTGAAGAAAAAAAGATACCCTTCCCCACACCCCTAACCTTAAAACAGATTGAAATGCAATAGATCGATACTAGGGTCATAATTATGGGTGACAATTTCATATGACACCGCTAGAATAAACTGCCGTTCAAACCGAAAAGATCCAAATAAAGTTACAAAATCTTTCGTTTCCGGAGGGGCAAGCTTTCGCAAAAGGAGCCTTACCTTCTTTTCACTAGACCATCCCTTGCATTCCTCTCGGAATATGTCTTCGTATCGTCTGTAATACGCGGTAAAAGTAGTTCCTTCATCCGGTTGTTAGTGAAATTCGATGGAATTTGCAACACCGTCCGATGAAAATGATTCTGTCGTATTTCTCGACTGCAGTAACAACTCTATTAACTTTTGTAGTTGCTGCTGTTCTTGTTGTTTTACGACTGCTTTCAGTAATTTTTCCATTTCGGTACGATTCGAAACCTTGTCGCCACTGTTATATCGCTGGTTCGGACGGCGTACCTTCACCGATGACAGGCCTTCGCTCAACTACTGACAACTCAACTACCGAACTCCCTTTATTTCCTTTATTCGGCACGCCGGCCGTAACACAAACGTAACAGCACAAGGACAGACAAAACGTCACAGCGGAGAAAGAAACACGGAACGAACGAAGGAAGGATGCATAATAACAATGAAGATGAAATGGCTTACCTGCTCTTCATTCGCAGGTAGAATCAAATAAACGGTTTTTGATTAACGTTTATAAATCAGTTCTTTTTGTCCTCTTTTTTCTTTTTTTTTTTTTGCATTTGTTTCTACAGTTATTTAACATTTTATAATATTTTCTTACTTTTCTTTTTTTATCTTTGCCATTTTATGTACGGCAACAGGTAGTCGTACTCTACTACCGGCTGCAATTCGTCGAACTCAACGCGCACTCCCGTTGGGTCTACCTTCTTTCCGAGCAGTTCTTGTAGTTTCTCACATCTCTCGTTGTCAATAACAATTGCTTTGGTGCTCTCTGGATAGTATTCCGCCATTAGTTTCACTCTTATTACTGATTTCATTTTTGTGATGTTCTTCTCTATCTTTGTACTTTCCGCGTATGTTCCCAAATATCATTTATTCCTTGGTTCTTTTTGTTTCTGTTGTCCCAATTGTTTTTCCGCGTTGGCTTCTTTGATGTTATTGGTATCTAATGTTTTGCTTCTTCTTTACTCTCCTTTCTTTCCTTTAGTGGTCTCTTTAGCGGTGAATCCATGTCTTCTTTCCTATTCTTCTTCATATTCACCATCGTATACTCCTACTCCACCTTCTCTGGACACTTCTCACATACTGGATTCGTCGCTTTGGCATTTTTCTCCTGATCATAACCCTGCGGCTGTTGTTATTTTCTACCTTTATCGTTGCTCTGGGGACACCTTGCTCTCATGTGTCCCCTTACGCCACACTGGTAACAGGTTGGAGATCACCCTCCACTACTACTCTCAATTTCATGTCCTCTGGAAGTATTACATCCTCCGTTATCTTATGTAAGTCCTGTAAACTGAATTGGATGGCAACTTCAATGCCGTAACCCCATTAGTTTACCTCTCACGTCCTCCTCCATATTACACAGGATGGCTGCCACAAGCCACGCCTCCTCTATCTCCGGGAGTACTCTGCCAATCCTTACCCTGGCCACTCGTTTGCCACAGTAAGTTGGCAGAAGTAACCAGTCTGGTGTCCTTAGCGCAACAGTGGAATGGTTTATCACTTCTTGTTCACTAGCGAACCTTACCTCCATTGTGCCTTATTTCTTCCCTCTCGTGTAAAATGTTGAGGCTTTTTACCTCCTACAAGCACTCCTCTGTAGCCTCTACTGTGGTTATTTATATTCTTTTCAATGTCGTGGACAGCGGTCTATACACCACTGTCCGCTTCCTAACGCTCGATGTTAAATTTTCTGGCGGTGTCGACCTCAAACTGTTTCCATCTTTCTCTATGAGTCTGTTGAACTCCAACTTCCTCTGCTCCATCTTTATCCCTCGTACCTGCAACACGTCAGCTGTCAAACTTCTTCCAGTGGCTGAAGCATAGCTGTCGGCTGGAATTGGTTCGCACTCCATCCTCTGCTTCTTGTCTACTTCACCCATGATTGGGGAAGAAAACAATTGTAATTTCACAAACAAAAACAGCAACAACAATTCAACTGTTTAACAATGATATTCAACAAGTAGGTTCACCTTTACGGGAGACCTTCGGCAAGTATATAACAATTTAACTCACAGGCAACAATAATGATTCAAAAAGCACCAAAAATAGGTCGGTGACTGACTAACAACCGAACTCCCTTCTTTACTGGCTGTCACCATCTACTATCTATTCGCCCACATTTCTCCTGGGGGTGTCCACACAACAGTATATATATATATATATATATATATACTTTGGGTATGGTAGATGAATTCAGCAAACATTTAAATTCAGATGAATATGATACTTAAGTTGAGACACCAGTATTTAGTACGGTATTATCCATACAATGTCAAAGTAAGGTGATTAAAATAAAAATAAGCAACAAGAATATCCAAAGGTAATGCAGTACGATCGTACTGCATTATCTGTGGATATCTTTGTTGCTTATTTTGATATATATAGTAGGCGTAGGAGTGGCTGTGTGGTAAGTAGCTTGTTTACCAACCACATGGTTCCAAGTTCAGTCCAACTGCGTGACAACTTGGGTAAGTGTCTTCTACTATAGCCTCGGGCCGACCAATGCCTTGTGAGTGGATTTGGTAGACGGAAACTGAAAGAAGCCCGTCGTATATATGTATATATATATATATATATATGTTTGTGTGTCTGTGTTTGCCCTCCCAACATCACTTGACAACCGATGCTGGTGTGTTTACGTCCCCGTAACTTAGCGGTTCGGCAAAAGAGATCGATGGAATAAGTACTAGGTTTACAAAGAATAAGTCCTGGGGTCGATTTGCTCGACTAAAGGCGGTGCTCCAGCATGGCCACAGTCAAATGACTGAAACAAGTAAAAGAGTAAAGAGTATATATATATATATATATATATATATATATATATATATATATATATATATATACGCATTCGCGCATCATAATAGCTACATCTATAGCTACAGTTGCCTCCCAATAAGAACGTGTGAAATACTCGAGTGAATATTAAAAAATATTCATTTATACCGTTTAGAAATAATGAGCTATTGCCTCTCTTTACTATATGAAAAAGCGTTCTCAAATGAAGCAATAAAACCTTCAAGAATGAGTAAACATTTGCAAAAAAAAAAAATACGTCCAGGAAACATCGGAAAAGATGACTACTTTTGCCAAATGAAATATTATTTAAAAAAACCGTCTTACTTTCATTTTTTTTTTTACCGAACAAGCTAGGCAAATATAGAAGCGGTTGATTATGTCTTATAAACTTTGAAAATTAATTGCAAAATGAGGAAAACTATACGCTATTGGAGAAACTCTTCTCTTACAAGTTATAAATGTATTCCTTTACTACCCACAAGGGGCTAAACACAGAGGGGACAAACAAGGACAGACAAACGGATGAGGACGATTACATCGACCCCAGTGCGTAACTGGTACTTAATTTATCGATCCCGAAAGGATGAAAGGCAAAGTCGACCTCGGCGGAATTTGAACTCAAAACGTAACGGCAGACGAAATACGGCTACGCATTTCATCGGGAACATTTGGCTGCAAAATATCTTAGCAGAGGACTACATAATACCTTGAATGATGTAATTAAAATAAAGTCAAGACTCAATCACTGAATGACCATATCTTTGGGAAGCTTTGCCACGGCATAGAAGAAGAATTGAAGCGCATGTTGCTTCATACTGAGATGCAATGGCTCTCAAATGAAAATTGTTTAAAGCGTTTTTATGATTTCTATAATACTGTTTTAGAATTTCTTAATTCCTATGATGAGGACATGTATAATAGATGAAGCAACGGAAGAGTTTATATGGCATATCTTTCTAATATTTTACTAACTTGAATAGGGCTAACATTAAGTTGCAAAGAAATAATATGAATTTAACTAAAGCCAAGGCAATTATAAATGCATTTATCACCAAATTACCATTCAACATAATAAGAAGCCATTTAATATTGGTTTCAAATTTTAGCACAAGGCCAGCAATTTCGGAGATGCAGGAAAGTTAATTACATCTATTCCAGTGTCCCACTGGTACTTATATCGAGCCTGAAAGCAGACTTCCGCAGAATTAGAACTCAGAACATAAAGATGAACAACATGCTACTAAGTATTTTGCCCGGCGTGCTATCGGCTCTGCCAGCTCACCTCCCTTTGGCAATTAGCTACGGATAGATTGCTATTGTTCTCATCCACGGACACAGAAAGAAAAATTAATGATAAGATTTAAAGATTTCACTGATCTTAAAATACCTGTGTGGATCATAAATCCATTTGTTTCTGATGTCTCTTCTACTCAAACAAGTTTTCATGAAGAAATTATCGACTTAAAAGCTGATTTGGAAGCTCGAGTATATTTTAAACAGCTTGGTTATGAATCATTCTGGCCCAAAATATAAAGTAAGTATTCTCAACTTTGACAAGAAATTAAATTACTGTCCATTACTTTTTCATCTTCATATCTAGTGCAGAAAATATTCAGTGGGGTGTTGCAATTGCTGACTAAACAATGAAATGATTTGCTGCAAGCCAAAAGGGAGACTTACAACTTCTTTGACTAACATTGAACTTGATATAAAAAATTTAGCTGAGCTCATAAGGCACAGGGAAATCATTAACTTGCAATATATAAAGTAAATCTACAACTTTTGTCATTGTTTATGTTTTATCGTTTCACCCTTAAAAAGCTTATACAATCCATTTTTTAAAGGAAACTTTATAAATTATCATCCATGTTAAGTTACTTTGGCGTATTACTTCACTCGCTGCCTGGGAGGGCACTGCCCCAAACAATGTTAATAACCGCTGCTATAGAGGAACGTAATTTGGACAGTCTCTAGGTAAAATCGATTCAGTTCCTTCATCTGTTTTGCATTCGCTATATCGGCAGCTAATCCCTTTAACATGGAAATACATTTGAATCTTAATGTGAATGATCACAAAAATGCCTCGCTTCAATAAGAAACCAGAGTATTTGGAAGCAAACTTGTGTTCTACACCAACAATGGATTGTCCTCCAGAGGATAGGGGCTTATCAATATTTTGAGAAAGGACTTAAAGGATTTCAGATCTCAGAATGAAATAGAGTAAGATATGAATTATGTTTCAAACTGTAGTAGGTGTGTGTGTGTGTGTGTGTGTGTGCACGCGCACAGTTGTGAGTATGTTTGTGTATAGGGTGGGGGGTTGTGTAGCAAAGATGGGCTCCGAGAAATAACTGAAAGTGGTTAGTGGTATGGATCTGAAAACAATGGCATGTGGCATATCAAGTACCATAGAAAATAAATCCTTGATTGGCTGACGTTAGCATTTTTTTCCCACAAGTGTTAGAACAATTGTTAGTGGCAGTTGGTATCAATATCACATGGGAATGCGAAATAGTTTCAAGAATGAGAACGTTTCTAAAGCTGGCATGCTACCAGAGAAGAGACAGTGCAATCTTCCTGAAACAAAGGAAGAGTCGGGAGCCCCTATTTTGTATTAATAGCCAGTATCAGCACAGAAGTTGCGCTCCCTTGTCTCCAGCAGGACAAAACATCTCCCCCCCACACACACGCACGCACTCACATACACACACACATACACATGTCCTTTATACTTACATACTTTTCATCCCAAACGCTGTGTTGGGGCACCTGCAGTGTTATCAACATTTCACTTGCCATTCTTTTGTGATTGGCTTTTAGTGAAGGTCTGAGTTCGATAGTGCTAGCCTCTTCCGAGTTTCTTGTCTTGATTTAGGTTCATACGGGATTTTGGACAGCAGGAGGTTAAATTGTTTCTTGGGGACATCTAGCCCTGCACCATGTAGATCGCTCAACTATTTTGACAAGGTATTAAATAGTCGTGGGCCCTTCAATCCTAAACTACTGCACTACATACTCCTCATTGTAGACGGAATTTATGGGTCCTTTGGAAGAGTGTAATGACATCCAGTTCGAGATCTGGTAGAGCTCTCGATACCAAAGTTTGATGCCAACACCTCCAGATCTTACAAACATTTATTACTGCATATCTCACCGTCTTCGATCCAGGATATAGAGCTGTGTCTCTTACAATTTCTCCCAGTAGCTCAGTTGTTCCTTGGTCCCTTGGTGTAGTATCGTTCCGCTACTAATTTGACACTGTGGGCTGATCACAGTGGAAATCAGTAGTCCACACGGCTGTGGTCAAATGTCCTCCAAAGAATCAATATAGTTTCCTCGTCCCTCGTTCTGAAAGTCCTCGGAATCCATCAGGCCGCTCACCTGCATGTTGTCACCACCTTGATGACTTGCTCGTGAAACAAGGAGTTATTGTTCATATCAATCCCCAAAACCCGCTCTGTACTTGACTCTAGGACCGCCGCTCCTTTTGGTCCAAAATTTCTTTGTTGCAGCTTCTTACCACAAGCTGGCTGACAGTGCAGGGCCTGCGGTTTTTCACCATTAACTTGCATATATATATATATATATATATATATATATATATATATATATATATATATATATATATATATACATATGTAGACAAAAACACACACACATATACACACGTGCATACGGGAAGGGGTTAATGCTCTCTGCATGTATATTGTATATACATGCGTACAAACATACACACACACACACACACATATATACATACATACATACATACATACATACATACATATATACATATATACATACATACATACATACAAAAATACATAGGTGAGTGAATAGACACGTATGCACACATGCAATATGTGAATGTGTGTTTCTTAAGACAAGCGTATGTTTCTATGATTTCGATGTGTGTGTTTAGATGCAGGCTATATGCGTATCTAAATGTGAAGATGCTTATACCTATGTACGAATGCTTAAATGTATGTATGTGTGTGTCTGCGTGTGTGTCTGCGTATGTGCCTATGTGTGTGTGTTTGTGTGTGTGTGTGAAAGTATGTATGTGTGAGCCTAATTAGCCCAACGTCTCATTGTGGACAATTCCAGTGTGCTATTTTATTCTCAGTCTCAACAAACAGGAAATATGTTTTTGGTTGTTATTTTTCTTCTATTTTTGTCTCTATGGAAAGCATCATTGGAGATATTTGTGTGTCTTGGGGGGTTTGTGTGAAGTTCTAAGAATGATTGTTAATGCCGCTACTCTTGTTCTTTGCCATTGTTATTTAGTGAATATTGTTCTCTCTCTCTATATGTAACTTTTGTTGTTGTCTACAATGCTATATAGCTGACGCATCAGTATATAGATGCAGCGATTCATTCATAACACGCTATATCATTTCCCATAGGCGAATATCGTTACTTATATTTATCATTGTATAACCTAACACACCGATCTCTTGCACGCATACATGTAAGTGTGTGCGTGTGTATATGTTATGCTTTTCTCTGCCTCCGATTGAAGTGTTCGATTTTAGTTCACCAGAACAACTGCAAGGTGGCAAGTTGTACAAA
The DNA here is from genome assembly GCF_006345805.1 of Octopus sinensis. Taxonomy (NCBI): domain Eukaryota; kingdom Metazoa; phylum Mollusca; class Cephalopoda; order Octopoda; family Octopodidae; genus Octopus; species Octopus sinensis. Next base: position 105,053,709 of record NC_043006.1, on the reverse strand, counting down.
TAAGATATTTTTCTTTTGAAAAAATGGTCTCGTTCTTTTTTATATCCCTCCCGCCTTGTAGCAATCGGTCGCATACGCTGGTACGGACATGTCTTCTGCCTCCCGCCAGATCATCGCCTTCGACGTCGCACCAAATGGCTGAACGTGATTAACAAAGATCTCTAGTAGAAGCTCGACGTCATCTTGGATGCAGATGAGCTGGAACGGCACCGTGAGCGATGGAGGATACTGACGGACCTGGTCGCCTATACGCACGGTAACACCTCTGTTATTGCTAACCTGGGAGGACCGCAGCCTCATCGAGCAAGAGAAAGAGAGAGAGAGGAGAGAGAGAGAGAGAAAGAGAGAGCGGAGGGGAGGGACAAAGAGAGAATGGTGGTGGTGGTGGTGGTGTTGTCGGAAATATTTTTGTCTTCTTTATTACATCATATGAATCCGCCGAGAGGTGTCAGAAAAGTTACCACAGGGATAACTGTCTTGTGGCGACCAAGTGTTCGCAGCGGCGTCGCTTTTTGATCCATCGATGTTGGATTTTCCTATCATGGCGAAGAAGAATTCGCAAAGCATTGGATTGTTCGTCCACTAACAGGGAACGTGAGCTGGGTTTAGACCGTCGTGAAACAGGTTAGTTTTAACATACCGATGCATCGCGTGTACACGGCGCCCTGAGTCGCGTCGGGGGTTCGGTGCGCGGCGGCGGCGGCGTGCTCGTGCATCGTCCGTCGTTGCCGCCGACGCTTCCGCCGACCTTAGGTGGGTGCCAGCAACATCAACTCGACTACGGCTATCCCGTCCAGTACGTGAGGAACGGCGGAATCAGAGCAACGGTTAGCGCGCTTGCTCGATAGAGCAATGGTGCCAGGCTGCCTCTGAGCGATAACGGCTGAACGCCCCTAAGCCCGAACCGTAGCCAGACACGAGTTGTTTCCCAAAAGCGTCTCAACCTCAAGGCGCATGTCTTACCTCAGCGTTCGTCGTCCGTCCGTCGCGCTCGCGCGGCGAGCGATAGCGTCGCCGGCGGAATTCCCATTTTTGGACATTGGCGGCGGCGGCGGTGGCGGCCCCGCCGTCGTCCTCCTCGACGTCCCGCCCGGCTTGTTCGAAGAGATCGAGATGAAAAAGATCGCTTGCATACGACTCGACTTGCCGTTAGGAGTGACGTGCTTAGAGCAGCTACCACACTGCGGTCTATCGAGTCTCTTCTCGCGAACGACATGATCCGCCCTTTCGAGGCGGCCAAAGTTGAGGGAATGAATTCAAGAAAGCCAAGAAGCTAACGGCGGAGACCGCGTACATAGAGAAAGAGAGAGAGAGAGAGAGAGAGAGAGAGAGAGAGAGAGAGAGAGAGAGAGAGAGAGAGAGAGACGGACGGACGGACTAACGGAAAGACGGGTGGAAGTGGTTCGTAAAGATGGGCATTGGTCGCGCGGAGGGTGTGCGGCGGAAAGGAAGACGAACGACGAACGGAAGAGGAGATCCGGTCGAGCGAAAGGAAATCCGAAGCCGCGATGAGTGTGTACGCGTTTGCCGCGCAGCCAAGGGGCAACGAGGAGACGGAGACGGGGGCAGATGCCTGGTCCTCGTGATCGCATTGCTGCGTCCAAGCAAGATTTTCTTCGACAACAGAGGATGGCCGGCCTGGCTCCTGCGAACCGGCGACGCGATGCGATCGCGAAGCCGTCGTCGTCAGCGGTATCGAGCACGAGTTCCTGTGCCGAGTGCTCCGAAGTGAAGAAGACACGTGGGACGTAGCGAGGGGGGAAATGGCGGGAGTAACTCGGACTCTCTCTTGGAAGCAAGTGATTAGCAATAGCGTCGTTCGGAACGAGTAAAAGGCTGACTGTCGCTGCGGCGGCGGCGGCCGGAGCCGGTGACCGGCGCCGCAGTGAGACCGAAAGGCTGTCCATTATGCGAGCTTTGTAAGAACGCTTCATGATGTAATGAAGAAGACGAACATAATTTTTCCGTCATCACGTGTCACTGTTACGTCACCTCCATCACATCAACAACCACCACCAACACTAACAAAGCACCACCACTGCTACTACTGCGACCACAACCACAACCACAACAACAAAACCAACGAAATCCACTATACTACTACTACTACTACTACTACTACTACTGCTCCTGCTGCTACTACTACTACGACTACTACTACTACTGCTGCTGCTGCTACTACTACTACCACTACTACTACTACTACTAATACTACTACTACTACTACTACTACTACTACTACTACTAATACTACTACTACTACTACAACTACTACTACTACTACCTATCCTAGCTAACAAGCAAATGCATCTACTTGGTTACTAGACTTGCTAGAAATTAAAGCCGGATATTCTACAAATCACACCTGAAGGAAGGAAGGAAGAAAGGAAGGAAGAAAGGAAGGAAGGAGAGAAGGAAGTCTAGATTATACAATAGTCCTGGATGTTGAATTGGAACATCCTTCAAGTCGTCTGGCTTTATAGCAATATTTAAAATATGTATCGTTAATTGTTCAAAGGTGAAGAATTGGCGATAATTGTAGAACCGGATATAAAATGCTTTGATGTATTTAGTTAGGTCCCTTTAGTTCGGTAACTCACAGAGGTCTACTTTGACCTTAACCTTCGTAGCTTCAAAGAATATATAGAAACACACGTACTAGAGAATCTGGAATATACTCCGACAACGATGACGACGACCACGACCACCGCTGCCGTAGTAATCCCCTACCGCACCACCATCGTCAAGCTAATATCCCATTTTTATTTGTGGTCTTGTGACAATGTAGGAACCAATACTGGTAGGTTTTTCTATTGTAAATAGAAAATCTATATATAATTGGAATTATCTACTTTTTGCACTTGCTTTCTGAGACACACGTTCATACACATATAACCACATACATCAATGCAACGGGAATTGCATAACCCCAAACGCACTTAATCACACACACACGTTCCCTGAAACACGGATGTCATGGTAGTTATGTAACATAACACGCACGCATACTCACACACACATTCACACATACACATGCACATACAAACACACACACATGCACACGCGCGCACACACACACAAAATACTGCAGAAACATTTAAGCATTTCCTATTATCAATATTTATTCTTTTCTCAAACAATTTCTCGTCGTCCCTTTTTACAAATAGGCTCCCAGTTTCATTAAAAACATATCCGCATACGTGAGCACTTTATTCTATTCACGTTTTACTCAGTTTTTTTTTCCTTTTTTGCTTCTTCTATATTCTTTCCCTCTGCCTTTCTCAAGCTCATGGAATTGTCTTGCTACAAACAAAGTATATTTTCCTTTCAAAATATTAAATACTCCACACCACACCATCTACACATACTTTCTTTTAGACTATTTTCTTTAACCAATTTATCTTCTCTGCTCATTAACTCCTTCTCTCATAATTTCCATCACTCTCACATCTATGATTTGCTTGAAATAGTTGTAAAATTCCTGCAAATAACAAATTCTCTGACTGGCATTAAGAGAGAACACATTGAACAATATAGTTTTAGATATATATACTTTAAGAATATATATATATATTATATATATATATATATATATATATATATATATATATATATACATGGAGAGAGAGAGAGAGAGAGAGAGAGATACATACATAGATAGATAGATTTACTTTAAGAGTCAAAACTATTGAAAAGACGCAACGAAAATTTTAGGACCAAAAAACAGAAAAAAGTGGAAATGTTCCTGGTGAGTGCGTTACATAATAGGGCACAAGAAGAAAATGACTCTCCCCAGACACAACAGAATATGCTTCAACACACGAACTCATATAAAGAATCTTCCAAACCAAATCCAAAAACGAAATACTTTAAGAATATATATCTAATACTTAATCTTCAGTTCTCTTCACCCACAGCTTCAACAAAACTGCATAGGAATATCAGCCTTGAAATGTATATGTTGTGGTTGGAATCCACAAATAGAGGTTGCTCTTACCTCGAGATGCATTCGGCAACAGTTACTCCAAACGTCGGGTCACAGGAACCAGCAAAACGTAACAGGCGTAGCCAACCCCGTGCCCTCTACTCGAGCTTCTGGCCAGAAAGAACCACTCCCCTAAGATGGTCCCTCAGAACACATTTTTCCAGTTTTGAATCTGCCACTTCTTGAAGTGATGTTACTTCCGCTCGCTCATCCGGTCGCTCATCGTCGTCCCCCCTATTCTTCTACCTATGTATTGCAGTTGATTTAATGTCAACCAACCAAATGCACGTATCTGCTACACGAAATGATACTCGGACACTTATCCAGCAGAAACACGCGCAGGGTTGTAATTTGATGAAAATAATAGTTTGGTGAATGGAGAAAAGACGGGAGAGGTATGCAGTGATATATGTCTGGAAGATCCTGGAAGGAATTGTGTCAAATTTTGGCATTGTAAGCTGTAACCAATGATAGAACGGGACGACACTGCATATTGCCAAAGATCCCAGCAATGCCATTACACTTCAGGACCAGCTTCTGCAACAGCCTGGGTTTCAAGGGCCCACAGCTTTTTAATATTCTCCCAAAGAGTCTGAGGAACTTGCACAAAGTAGATGTAGCGGTTTTTAAATCAAAACTGGACATCTTCCTGTCGAGAGTCCCAGAGGTGCAAATGTGAGTAGCTATATCAAACTCCATTCTTCACCAAGTGCCACATATTAGACGAGGTTCTTCGCAATAACAGTGTAGCACAAAACGGCGGTGCATCAGCATGGCCGCAGCTCTGAGCTGAAACTAGAGAAAAAAGATGTATATATCAGATTGAGTAAAATGTAAGCAACGTTTTGAACCATGAAGAATTTGTACCGGATTTTTGCAGAGTTTTCAATTCTTTTAAAACACTTTTTCTTGAAATTGTCTGATACTACGGACATAGACTTGCCCAAATGCATCAATAAATTAACAATGATATTTTTTTCACCATTGTTACAATAATCTGAAATGGAACTGTCAAAGTGCAATGAGCAATTTTGCTATTCAAATTGAAAAAAAGACGTAAAGCAGCTGAAACTGCTCGCGATATCAAAGAAACGTTTGGTGAAGAAATGACCAGTGAGTGGTCAGCTCGAAAATGTTTTAAACGACTTCGCAGTGGAGACCTGAGCCTTGAAGATTGCGAGCGGAGTGGATGACCATTTGTTACCGATGACAGTAAATTAAAGACCGTCATTGAAGAAGATCCGCGTAGAACCACTCGAGAACTGGTAAAAGAATTTCAAGTTAACCAGAAAACTGCCTGCAACCATTTTCATGCGATCGGAAAATCAAAACAGCTCGACAAATGGGTTCCACACGATTTGAATGAAAATCAGAAAATGCGCAGATATGGAATTTGTTCGTCGGTTCTCAGTAACCAGATCGATCCATTTCTCGATAGTATTGTAACTTGCTATGCAAAGTGGATTTTGTACAATAATAAAAAAAAACGTTCTTCGCAATAGTTGGACCAAAATGATGCACCGAAAACCTCCCCTAAACCCAGGCTCTTCAAATAGAAGGTTATGGTGACTGTTTGGTCGTGTACTGCTGGACTCATCCACTATAACTTCTCAAAGCCCGGAAAAAACTATCACTGCAGGAACATATTGCCATGAAATTGCCATTAAGAACGTAAAACTGCTACTCTTCAGTCCATGACTGGTCAGCGGAATAGGGCCAGTCATTCTTCCTGTCAATGCTCGACTCCACATTATACTAATGACGCTCCAGAAATTGAAGAAACTTGGCTAGCAAGTTCTTCCCCAGCCAGTTTATTCCCAGACCTTTCTCCTACCGACTACCACTTTTTGAAGCACCTTGGTGGTTTCCTGCGAGAGAAAGAGCTCAAAAATCAAACCGATGCTCAAAGAGCTATCAAAGAGTTCATCAGCTCCAGAACTCTAGATTTTTATGCTACCGGAATAGACAAACTTGTAACTCGTTAGCGAAAATGCGTTAATTTTAATGATACATACTTTGATGAATAAAATTTCCGCATTCCTGAAAACGTTTCTTACTTTTTACTCAGCCTGATATGTTCCTTTCTTCTGTATGATGTCTTCATTGTATACCCAGTATACTGTATGAAACCCAATGAAGCAAACTCAGGATTTACCTATCACGTGAAGTATAGTCTGATTGTTAATTTTAAACGATTATAAATGTTCTCTATCATTCGATGTGTGTATCCAGATATGTTATGTATGAGAGAACCCGGATTTCAAAGCCATATTCCTTTACGTTATACACGCATGCGCGCGTGCACACACACACATACACGCACACACAAACACACACGCGGACAGACAGACAGATAAATAGACAGACAGACAGACAGATAGATAGATAGACAGACAGACAGACAGATAGACAGACAGACAGACAGACAGACAGACAGATAGATAGATAGATAGATAGATAGATAGATAGATAGATAGATAGATAGATAGACAGACAGACAGACAGACAGACAGACAGATAGATAGATAGATAGATAGATAGACAGACAGACAGATAGATATACAGACAGACAGATAGATAGATAGATAGATAGATAGATAGATAGATAGATAGATAGATAGATAGCCAGATAGATAGATAGAAAGATATAGATAGATAGATAGACAGACAGTCAGACAGATAGATAGACAGATATATAGATAGATATATAGATGGATAGATAGATAGATAGATAGATAGATAGATAGATAGATATAGATAGATAGATAGATAGATAGATAGATAGATAGATAGACAAAAGTAACAAAGGTGATTTAAAATGCAGATGAATATTGTAAGCGATCCGTAGAGAGAAAACTTGGCTATCTAAATTGTCTAGTGGAAGCTTATGCGAATCAATGTAGTGTGAAATTACTTTCCACTGTAAGTACAGTTAGTAAGACTGAAGTTCAAACAGCAAATGAATTTAGTCTAAGTTCACGGAGCACAGGTGAAAGACAAATAATAGGGATGAAACATTCTTCAGTTTGTTTATGTGCGTTATATATATTGTTGACCGTTTCAAAATAATGCGATGGAGTAATTTGCGGTAATCTATATTAATTGATCCCGAATGTGGTCGACTGCGATTCTACTGAGAAGGAGAAATTTAGCACCATTCGATGCCTGTCAAAGATGGAAATTCATCTATCTCTGTATCTCTTAGTCGAACAAATATGACCATACAATACACATGATTACTGCATCACCAAAATTCGAAATGCCAAAAGCACGTATGCGAGTAAGATAATGCATAATGCTTCATTCTTTGTGTGTTACTTTTACATACATACATACATACATTCATACGTACATACATACATACATACATACATACATACATACATACATACATACATACATACATACATACATACATTATTATGGCTGCCCCCTCGTTATCGAGTATGGCCATTGCATGAAGCTTAACTGTTATTGGTGCTGTGATCGAATGTGACTTTTTAGCCCAGCTAAAGATCTGCAATGTCTTGTACAGAATTGGCAACTAAAACCTTTACCGGTAATAGCTGCTGTAGTTGTAACTAGGCTTCATGTACCTTTGCATGTCGTTTAAGTCCTCCTGCCGAATTACACTCTCTTCCATATGCCTGACAGATATGATTAGTATGGTGCATAACACTACCACCAGTGGCCAGGTTGTCACTCATCTGTCTCGCTTTATGACTTAAGATGACTCTTGAGTCCAGCATACATACATTCATACATACATACATACATACATACATACATACACATACATACATACATACATACATACATTATTATGGCTGCCCCCTCGTTATCGAGTATGGCCATTGCATGAAGCTTAACTGTTATTGGTGCTGTGATCGAATGTGACTTTTTAGCCCAGCTAAAGATCTGCAATGTCTTGTACAGAATTGGCAACTAAAACCTTTACCGGTAATAGCTGGCTGTAGTTGTAACTAGGCTTCATGTACCTTTGCATGTCGTTTAAGTCCTCCTGCCGAATTACACTCTCTTCCATATGCCTGACAGATATGATTAGTATGGTGCATAACACTACCACCAGTGGCCAGGTTGTCACTCATCTGTCTCGCTTTATGACTTAAGATGACTCTTGAGTCCAGCATACATACATTCATACATACATACATACATACATACATACATACATACATACATACATATAAACATATATACATACACACGTACATACGTGTGCGTGTGTGTATGTGTGTGTGTATGTTGAAAGAGAGAGAGAGAACGTGTGTGTGTATGTGTGTGTATACGTGGGAGGATGTATGGATGGGTACGATACATTTTATGTCTAAATTAAGGAAGTCTGTGGATTATAATATCTCCTTTATAGAAAAATAAAATTCAACTACGCAAATAAAAAATAATAAGATTTAATTAAACAAATGATAGATCTGAGATAATATATAATTGCTAACATTTTGGAAAACATCTTACACTTAAATAGAAAAATACGCCAGAACAAGAATATATACTACATAAACAGTTTTTCATGAAATTACACGTACTTTTATTTCATATTTTAAAGTCTGATTTCCTTTGAATGAAACATTTTCAGAATCAACACTGCATATATTCCGAGACAATAGAAGCAAGAAAACCTCTCAACACCTAGCTCTCACAATACACCCAAACGCAGTTGTACGAATTATATACCATATCTATTAACTTTTAAAATTATGATATATTTGCTAATAAGTATGTTAACATAAAAAAGAAAATACCTCAGCTATAATATTATCCTTTGGCAATACATCGCTGTTAGAAGAAAGAAGCATATTTTAAATGTCAGTTATTTACTCATAAATTTGTTTACATACTTCTAAATTGAACGGCTTACTTTTATTTCTTAATTTTCAAAGGCATCTCCTTCCGTCGTTTCTATACGTGCCGCTCTTCCACATTTCTTCAGATTACCATCTAATATCCTTTAGTTACACTTCCACTCATTTCTGTTCATTATATCTAGATACCTACTTTTTATTTATATATGGCCACGTTCAATTTTGCACTTGTTGTTTATACATTCATATGATTATTCACTTCAGTTTTTTTCATCCCCTTTCTTCACCGAACCTTTTTTTTCTCCACATTTGACCTCCTCATTCGCATATACATATGCAAATATTTCTTCGTCAGTTTTTCTCAATATCTTTACATCTTTACTCATCCGATCTTCAACAACTGCACGTCTTTATTTGTCCACTCATTTAATCTAATAACATATCGTATATTATTTATTTTCCTATTTTCCCCAATAAATCTTGAAAACTTTTTACCTTCTTGTTCATATCCCATCCTCCTACTATTCCATTTCTCCTTTCCTTCACATATCTATTACCTCAGGTAACAGATATTGATTTAAGCCTAATTTCTGTGCCACCCTCTTCCAACAGGTCTTTAAACATATACAAACCTCTACTATTCCGTAGTTTCAATTCATTCAATCATTCCATTCCTCAAAAATCCAACATTCCACACCTTTTCTATATCTCTACCCTTACACCCTTCTCATTCCCTAATTTTCCGCATTTCCACACTGTTCCCACTTCACATTTTCAGATTTCCACACAGCTAAATCTTCGACTACTTTAAGATTTCCATTTCTCCATATCACCAAAATTCCAGAGTCCTACCTTTTCTCTTCGCCACGCTACCATGATTTCATTCGACAACATTTCCCACATATAACCATTTGCACTGGCTTTCATTTGCAGATCCATAAAATTGCACCGAATCACTACATCCCTATGATTATGCCTTTACACTTCACTCGGTTCCATTCTTTCAGAATTTTACTTCTGCACAGTTTCCAAATTTCTTCGTCTATGCTTTCCGAACACACCTCATTTTCACACGTCCACCGGATTTCTCATCCTACGCTTCACATTCCTCCACCTTAATGCGCGTACCTTTTCTTTTTTTGTTTCAGTCATTAAACCGTGGTCATGCTAGGGTAGGCATTGGAGAGTTTCAGTTGAACGAATCGACCCCAGTACTTTTTTCTTTTAAAAGCCCGCTACATATTCTATCGGTCTCAAAATGCACTATAATCCGCTCCAATCAGTAACCCACTCATTTGCCCAGTCCTCTTCAATTACACCATGCCTCTTACATCTCTCTCACGCACTCGATTATCTCGTATTCTTCTCTTGCATTTCTACTTCTCTCACACGTCCTCTTCATATCGATTCCAGTAGGCAGTAAAATCAATACGCATACACATACATATATAAAACTATACGTAACCGTCTGACTGAATACGATACCTATTATCAATAAATTCGATTTAGTATCAATATATTCGACCTTTTGGTGATTCCGAAGACAAGTTTTCTACAGACAAGTTTTCTACAGACTGCGTTTACCACACATACAAGCACTATGCTACATACAACACTTTCCTTCTTACACAGAAACCATGTGAAATCACGGTTAGGATGACCTGACCAAATACTATTGATTCGACAATCGTATTTTGCCCAATAGAATTGCAAAAGGAAAGTCGAATAGAGAGACAAGAGTGAGTTGTTTGGGAAAATAATGAATAGAAAATTAGATGCATACATACATATACGCACAAACATGTGCGGTGCCCGCAATGCATACACACACACACACTCACACACACACACACACACATATACATACACGTATAGGTACTTTTATGATTATGTATGAGTGTGTACATTCATGTATCTGTGCCTGTGTCTGTGTGTGTGCGCGTAATATATAACAAATAGACAGGAAAGCAGACTTGTAGATAGATAGATAGATAGATAGATAGATAGATAGATAGATAGATAGATAGATAGATAGATAGATAGATGGATAGATAGACAGACAGATAGATAGATAGATAGATAGATAGATAGATAAATAGATAGATAGATAGATAGATAGATAGATAGATAGATAGATAGATAGATAGATAGATAGATAGACAGACAGATAGATAGATAGATAGATAGATAGATAGATAGATAGATAGATACATAGATAGATATAGATAGATAGATAGATAGATAGATAGACAGACAGACAGATAGATAGATAGATAGATAGATAGATAGATAGATAGATAGATAGATAGATAGATAGATAGATAGATAGATAGATAGATAGATAGATAGACATTGTTATAGACACAAATATGTCGGGCTGAAAATCGCTCGAATTTAAAGTTTAAGAGAAGCGTAAAGGTATAAATATATATGAGGATAATGCGATGGGGTGAGAGAGACAGAAAAGAGAGAGAGTAGGGAAGAAAGGGGGAAGTGGGAGAGAAGGGGAGGGAGAGACGGAGTCGATGCGAAGAAAACATTTTCTTTAAAAATACACACGATCTGTATAAACTAAAATTAAGAAATAATGAAGTAGAGAGGGGGAGAAAGAAATTTAGAGACAAAGGATGAGAGGAGACCAGAGAGAGAGAGAGAGAGAGAGAGAGAGAGAGAGAGAGAGAGAGAGAGAGAGAGAGAGAGAAAATGAACGAGGGAGTTAGTGAAGGCGAGTAGGAAGAAGTTCGGCAAAGGTAAAAAAAAGGAAAGAATGCTACATCCCCTTTGTTCTTCATTTGAAAGGCATGAGGGTTATAATTAGAAATTAATACAAAGTTTCAGAAAAATTTGATGATTGACAGACAAAAAGATTGAGCGGGCAATAAGATTAACTGTGAGAACGCTGATATGGAGTGCTATACGGAACTTATACACAAACACACATACATTCAGTCATATACACGCTTTGCTTTAGCTTCCTTTTCTCTCTGTTTCAGGCAATGTATTGCGGCAAAGATGCTGCTGTGCTTTGAGGGGTTTACTGCATCATATCGACCCTAGTGTATATTTTGTGTCTGGTACTTATTTAAGATTGGGTTTTAGCCACGAGGGTCGATCCAGTTGCAAGGCATCTTAGACAAATGTATGTCTTATATAACCCCCAGAGTGCTATCATAAATTGTGAAGACGATTGCGGTGTCGAAAAATTTATGGAAGCCTGTTATGAAACCTGTATATTTATATTTAAGTTACATCTTAGGCACATTCGAATTCACGCTAAATTTGATAGTTGATTAGTTTATAAAGGAACACATCATTCTATGGAGTGTTAAGCCACTTACGAGGGGCGTTCAATAAGTAATGCCCCTGACCCACTTCCCATAGAAGTAGAGCAACGACACTTGGCACAGTTATTAGTATTTTCCTACATAGGAACTACCCAGAGTTATGCATTTCTCCCATCGTTTGATACAGCTCTGGAGACCGTTTTTGTAGAAGACCCCAGCTTGGTCCTCCAACCACGACGTGACTTCAGAAATCAACGCTGCATCATCTGGGAAACGCTTTCCTTTCAAAATCAACTTCATGGCTGGGAAGAGGTGAAAATCAGAGGGTGCAAGAGGAGGAGTTCATAGCTGCACGCCTGTGCTTCTGATCTGGCGACACGCGAGTTGTGGACCGGAGCGTTGTCCTGCAGGAGGAGGATGCCTTTGCTGATCTTGCCCCGCCTCTTGATTTTGATAGCTTCTCTTAATTTCCTCAAAAGTGAAGCATAATAGGCTCCTGTAATTGTGGTACCCTTTGCCAGGAATCTGTCATCACTACTCCGTCCTGGTCCCAGAAGACTGTGAGCATAACCTTGTCAGCGGAGGGCTGCACCCTTGCCTTCTTTGGAGGAGGTGAGTCACGGTGCTTTCACTGCATTGACTGGGCTTTGGTCTATGGATCATAGTGATGGACCCAGGTTTTATCCTGTGTGATCAGTCTTTTGAAAAATTTTGACTCATCTTCTTGACACATCTCCAAATTCACCCTCGAGTACTCGACGCGTTCTTGCTTCTGGAAAGGCGTGAGCAACCTGGGTATCCATCTGGCAGACACCTTTTGCATATGCAAATGGTCATGAATGATAGTTTCCAGAGACCCGGTACTAATCTTGACCTCATGGGCTATTTGGCGAATAGTTATGCGTCGATCTTCCAAAATGGCAGCCTCAACTTGACGGACAGATGCCTCATCAATGGCAGAAGGGGCGACCAGATCTGGGAGCTGTTCTTTCAAATACAAAAACCAGATCACTGCTCGACACTCAACAGGCTCCATTTCACACTTGACTCAGTTCAAACACCTGTAAATCAGAAACCACAATTAGTTCAGAGCTGTAATTCGTCACTTAATCTATAGAGGTATAAATAAGTGCACATGCAAGTGGGTCAGAAGCATTACTTATTGAACGCCCCTCGTAAAGGTTAATACAGAAGGTAATTCATTTGAACGAAAAACTGCATCTTCAACGTACAACGTACAAAAATAAGATCAACTAAATAACAAAGCGACCAACGTTTTCATGCAGAGGAGATCTCCAGAATTATTCAGTAATTTAAACCAAACCCTTGGAAATGCTGGTACTCGTAAAACTGAGACTAATACCAATGTTCCCATGTGGTTTACTTGAATATTGGTGGAGACCTTTTGTACGAGAAACCACTGGTTGTCTCGTAAATAAAAAAAAATGAAGTATATATTTATCCAACAATGAGCACTCATTCTCACTGTTCGATACTAGCGCAGCAGCGGTTCCGGTCGTCATTAAATACCAGACAAGTACCCCAATATATATATATATATATATATATATATATATATATATATATATATATATATATATATATTATATATATATATATTGGTAAAAACGGTAAGATAACGAAAGAAAGAAAGAGACCTCAATATTATGTAAATAGAGGAAATTTATCTGTAAATTAATATGTGACAGTTATTCAATAGCCAAGATAAAACTCTGAGTTTGGCCAGATGTTGGATGTGTTGTGGTTGCCATGACTGGTTGGCATGACTGGTTACCATGACTGAGTTCTCCTACTTGTGTAAGAGATGGTGTTGTGGATTTCCACTTCGGCATCCGAAACTCAGAGTTTTATCTTTGCTATTGAATAATTGTCACATATTATTTTACAGATATATATATATATATATGTGTGTGTATTTATATAAACAAACATATATACATTCATGTATATATATATATATTCATACATACATACACACACACACACACACACACACATATATATATATATATAATATATATATATATATATAATATATATATATATTATATATATATATATATATGTATGTATGTATAATATAGATACAAGAATGCTCTTGACAGTGACTTCGAAGTTAGGGCTTAGCTAGCCGAAACTTCGAAGCCACTATCAACAAAATTGCTGTGTGTATACAGTACACACACAAACACTCCCACACAAATATACGTACAGGGTGCGGTGGATAAGTTGTCGTTTAAATTACGCAACAATGAAAATAGCACTCACATCTTATTCTAAGATATACTTACCATTTTAGATATATTTATCAAAATTACATTAAAATGTCCTGAAATACTAAAATTGGCTTCAACCACACGATCTTCTGCAACTCTTCTGGACGGTCTTCTTGTTGGTGAGTGCTGCCATAATCCTTGCCTTCAGTTCATCTTTGGGGTTACAAGGGATTTTGTTGGTCTCTCGCTCAACTGCTATCCACACATAATAATCAAGGAGTTGCAGCCAGGTGAGTTAGGTCGCCAGATGTTGGAAGTGTTGTGGTTGCCATGACTGGATTCCGACTGCCATGACTGGGTTCTCCTTGTATGGCATGGTGCAGAGTCTTGTTGCCAGACGTAGAGTTTTCCAGCAGCCACCGTCTTGACCCTAAGCAACACTAACTCCTCCAGGCACTTGGTATAGCCCTCCGTGTTGCGTCTGAGGCCGTGTAGGACGATGCATCACTAATAGTTACGCCATCACTAGTAACCATTCCAAAAACCATGATGTTGATTGGATGTTTGATTTTTATCACTCTCGGTACATGTTTTGGCGACACGGTACGCCAACGGTTACTCTGTGTGTTCCCCATCTGATCCTGGCCAATTTTTTTCTTTCCTGAGAAAAATCAAAACATGTTCGGTTGGAGGGTACGCTTGAGTGTGTTCAAACGCATCGTACGAGGTATTTCCTCTTGCTCTTGATAGCTTGGGATAAAAACTGGCCCTTTCTCATCGTGAGGGAGGAATACCTAATGTATTGGTGCAATACCTGCCTCATAAGAAACTCAGACACGCTTATGTCTTGATTGATCCGATTGTCTTGGAGAGATCTTTGTCAATCACGGCCTGGATATCATCAACAAATTCCGGAGTTCTCTTCTTATCAGAACGATCAGAGCTGTGCCGTACCTTCGTAATCACCATTAAACTCATACAACTATTTCCGAATCTTCTTCACTGTCCTCAGATTAACACCCAAACACTCTGAAATGTTCCTATTGATTCCAGCGGGAATGCCAAGCAGTACAACAACATGTTTCCAAATTTCAGGCAGACTGAATTGCGTCATGGTGGTGTTTTTCTCACAGACGGTTCCCCACTGATTCTACTCTACTGTGTAGTCGACAAAATCCAAAACAAACAATGCGTATGCGCGAAATTCTTTAGTCAAACAAATCGACCCCAGGACTTATTCTTTGAAAGCCTAGTACTTATTCTTTCGGTCTCTATTTCAATCGACGGTGGGCGGGGGGGGGGCACAAAGACAGACACAGTTACATACATATACATGCACGCACACATACACACACTCACACACATATATAGAATATATACATTTATATATACGACGGGATTCTCTCAGTAACCGTCTACCAAATCCATTCAGAGGGGTTTGGTCGGCCCGAGGCTATAATAGAAGACACTTGCCCAAGATGCCACGCAGTGGGACTGAACCCGGAACCATGTGGTTGGGAAAGAAGCTTCTTACCACACAGCCACACCTGCGCCTATATACACAAAATTGATAAAAAAAACAGGATTTTGCAATGTTTCACCAAAAAGGAGAATTACAAGTGACGTAAACACCAGTCGTTGGAGAATGGATAGAAAGTGACACACATCACATTAGGTAGATTTTACATATATATTTAAAAACACTTTGACTTATCTCCATATGAATTAAAATGTTGAGGATTAGATCTCTCCATCTTATCATATATCTGGAGATATATCTGATAAGATGCACGATTAATACACGTCCTCGAAACTTTAATTCCTATGGAGCTGAGTGAAACCGTTATTAAATAGTGTGTGTATGTTTGTGCGTCTGTGAGTATGTGTGTGTGTGTGTGTGTGTGGTGCGTGTGTGTGTGTGTGTGTCGTTCCGTATGCGAGTGTGCGTGTGTAAGTGTGTTTTTGTATTTGTGTATGTCCCCCACCACTGTTTCACAACCGGTGCTGGTTTGTTTATTTCCCCGCAATTTAATCGTTCGATGAAAAGAAACGGACCAGTCCCAGGCTTAAAGAAAATGTATTGAGATTAATTCGATACCCCAGCATGTTCGCAGCTTAATGACTGAAACAAGCATGAGATAAAATATACATATTTCTATGTATATTTATCATTATAACTATTAATAACAGGAGTAACTGTTACTTCGGAATAGATTTGGCAAAGAAAAACTTACGCAACTCATGAAAAGCATGTCTGATTATATTTTATAAATCACATACCCGCTACCTTTCTCCATACACGCACAAACACGTCCACATACACAAACACACAGAAATACACACACACATACACATACACACATAAATATGTTTGTCTTTTCGTACATCCTTAAACATATGTTAGAAAGATTGCGCAAAATAATTTAGCCTATACAATTATTACCAAATTACATAATTGCCAAATTTTCGTACATAGAAATGCAGTTTAATATTGCAATAACGTTACGTCGTAGAGTCTTTTACTGGGTAAGAAGTGTTTCTCTCTCCTGTCAATTGCCTGAGGTACCTTATTTCCATTCTGCTCTCACCCCATGTTTCCTACCGCTTCCTCAGACTTCCTCTTCTTCCCGTTTATACATACATACATACATACACACATACATACGTACATACATACACACATACATACGTACATACATACACACACTCATGCATATATACACATGTGTGTGAGTTATTACAATGTGCTTACTCGTTGTAGGAAAAGCAATCACAAACTGTTATAAAATACTTAATGCTATTTTAGTACGGTACGGCAAATTGTTTTTCAGCTTTAAAAATGTTTCGAGCGGTGAATTTGTGAAAAATGCTATTTAAAATTGTTACCAAACAAGATATGCAAATGCATTCCTATGGTTAAATGACACCATAAGTGCGAATCAATAGTAAGAAATTACAGGGAAGAAATATATTTCCAATGGGGAAATATGAAATAAGTCAATTTGTTAAGTACATGCATACATACACGCACGCATATACACAAACTTATAAATATACACACATACATATATCTATATACACATATATAAATACATATACAAATATATATATATAAAATAAAAATAAATATATAAATATATATATATTATGTATATATATATATATATATATATATATATATATATAAAATATTATTCGAGACAAAACCACTATTTGCAAAACAAACAAGGAAAGACTTAATCAATACATAAAATTTTAATAAATAGTCAAAAAAACCGCCACTACAATCGTTTCTTGTCTTGTTCGACAATCTTCAGGTGGACTTCCAATAATTCAGTGTCAAATTTTGACACTGAATTATTGGAAGTCCACCTGAAGATTGTCGAACAAGACAAGAAACGATTGTAGTGGCGGTTTTTTTGACTATTTATTAAATTTTATGTATTGATTAAGTCTTTCCTTGTTTGTTTTGCAAAATAGTGGTTTTGTCTCGAATAATATTTATAATATTTTACTATAAAATCGATTTAATCCTAAATCTGATTTTTTTTCCTGTAAATTTGGATTTATTCCCTAATATTTATTATTATTATATATATATATATATATATATATATAATATATATATATATATATATGTGTATATTTATATATATATATGATAAACACAACAGGCAGTTTATTCCATTTCTTTCCTTGTGTAGGTTTCGCCATTGTAGCTATATATTTATAATCTTTTCTACTATAGGCCCAAGATCTGAAAGTTGGTGCGGCGCGGAATGAAAGTCGATATATCGATCCAGTGCGTAACTGGTACTTATTTTATCGCTCATAAAAGGATGAAAGGCAAAGTCGACCTCGGCGGAATTTATATATAAAATCTCAGAAGGTATATGAGCAGAGGTAGGAAGCTCATGCAGGGACAATACGGTACGTTCACTAATCGAATAATGCAACAGAGAGACTGTTGTATATGTGGCGGAAGTGATGTCAGTGGATCCCGGCGGTCAGACGAATCTGCGGAAGTATGCTGACGCGACATGTGGTGTATTTAGTACCAGATTTACCAACTGAAGCTCATCGTTTCATATTGTAGAGACACAAAATGTTACAACCCAAGCAAAGAGTATCACGTGGGGAGAACTGGGGAGATGCAAACATCTTCTCGTTAACGTTAACAAGTGAAGGCACTGCTTGTCGGTGGAAAGTATTAGGATAAAAAAGCTGTCTTCACCAGAGAACCTATCTAAACTGTAAAAGCATTCGATATTGCCTTCATAAGTGCCTCTCTCTCTCTCTTTTGTTTCAGTCATTTGAGTGTGGCCATACTGGAGCACCACCTTTAGTTGAGCAAATCGACCCCAGGACTTATTCTTTGCAAGCCTAGTACTTATTCTATCGGTCTCTTTTGCCGAACGCTAAGTTACAGGGACGTAAACACACCAGCATCGGTTGTCAAGCGATGTTGGGGGGACAAACACAGACACCCAAACATATACACACATACATATATACATATACATATATACGACGGGCTTCTTTTCAGTTTCTGCTACCAAATCCACTCTCAAGTCTTTGGTCGGCCCGAGGCTATAGTAAAAGACACTTGCCCAAGGTGCCACGTAGTGGGACTGAACCCGGAACCATGTGGTTCATAAGCAAGCTGCTTACCACACAGCCACTCCTATGCCTAATACTGGTGAACTGCACCATGTTAGAGCTTTCTCTCTCAGTACTTCCTTTCTTCTTAATAGGAGTTTGTAGTATAAAGCTTCCCCGCTACCAGTTTGTTATAAGTGTTTCAAATTTTGGCACCATGTCAGCAATTCCGTGGGAAGGGGTAAGTTAATTACATCTATCCCAGTGCTCCACTGGTGCTTAGTTTATCGACCTCCAGAGGACGAAAGGCAAAGTCGACCTCGGCGGAATTTGAACTCAGAACATGGAGACGGGTGAAATGCCACTAAGCATTTTGTCCGGAGTGCTAACGATTCTGCCAACTCGCCGCCCTTCAACCTGCTTATACAAACATCTTTCTCCTCAGTACTTAATCAGCCCCACTCCTTCCGCTCCTTTTCGTATATAAGAATGCATTTGAATATTGCAATAACGTTAGGTCGTAGAGACTTTTATTGGGTAAGAAGTGTTTCTGCCCTTTATCTTATACTGCGTGATATCATTGACTGACCCCTTTTCAAGGGATGATACTCTAGCGAACAATATTTTACGGGTTTCTCACACGTTTCTGTTTCTCTTCTCTCTATCTCTCTCTCCCTTTCTCTTTCTCTCTTTCTCTCTCTCTCTTTCTCTCTTGATTTTTTTTTTGTTTTGCTTAGCTATATTACAATACCAAGAAACAAGATGTGACAATTTCTGACTTGCAGTGGCAAAGACCCGTCGACATACTTTTCGAATCTGTCTTTCCGAGGAGTACCGAAATCAGTTTTGGCAAAAACAACTCTTATATATGGAACCGATCAGTAAGATTGATACAAATAGATCAATAATACGCACACACACACATACACACACATACAAACAAACACACATGGAGCAAATTTTGAATAGGCGCTTATGTATAAAGAAAATATAAAATATTTTGAATTTATATATATATACATCCGTACATGTATATATATATATATATATATATATGTGTGTGTGTGTGTGTTGTGTGTAGACATGACAGAAGTAAATAGAAAACCCATAAAACAACGTTTTAATTTAATTTTAATTTGTAAATTTATATTTCTTTTTATCAATTGACATTTTCATATTCCAGGACTGTGGAGACATTAGTCTAACAACCCTCAATGTTTGTTTTTCGTTCGGTTTCCTTGTGTTTCTCCACTCTCCTGTTTTTCTTCTCAACTTTGACCCCCATAACTCCTAAATTTTATTTTAGAATTGATGGAAGCAACAGTTTTCGAAGACTCATATTGTCGTTGAATTCGCAAAATTCGAATTTGATAGACAGCTGACAACTGGGGAAAGGTCGTTTCTCAGCGTCTCCACTGTCCTGTCTTCCATTTTATCTCTAGTTGTTTATGTATTTAACTCGTCTATCTACGTATTTCATGTTGTTTACTCAGCTGTAACGTCCTGTACTCATATATATATATATGAGTATATATATATATACTCATATATGAGTAAATATCTCTCTCTCTCTCTCTCTCTCTCTCTCTCTATATATATAATATATATATATACTACTAATATAGGATGAAGCTTTCCATGGGCGCTTGTAAGTATTTCATTTATGTCTTTTCGTATTTTCTACTGAAGAGGAAAAAATCTATTATGAGATTAATTCCGAAATGATTCATATAGAAAAACGACTTTAAAGAAAAAAAAATTTGGCTAGCTTTCCTCGATTTCAGCTCTACGTGTTTTCTGTAGCGAGTAAATAATATGTGGAAATTGACGATTTAATAGTCTGTTATTAGCATATTGGCATAAAAATAATTTTCTTTAGCCCTTGTTTATAAGTTGTATATATACATATATATATATACATATATATATATATATATATGTTTTTATCATCATTATTATTAATATTATTATTATCATTGTTATTATTATCATATAGTAAAATAAGGATCCAGATTGAATTAGGTACTTCAAAAATTATGCACCATGTAGGTTTAGATAAACCTGTGCTTCCGGACTACGATTTGGAGGTATCAAATAGGATATTCCGATTGTGTACACAGAGAAAACCAGCCCTATGAGTATTTAGCGCCAAGGGGCTGGTCCAAAGCACACATTACGTTGAATTGTTCGTGGTTGGTGTCCGACAAGACGTAAATCCCCTTGGTGTATTATGTATTATAATCAAAGGAATAATAACAGACGATGGATAATTATCCATCGTCTGTTATTACTTATTCCTTTGATTATATATATATATAAATATATATATATATACATAAATACATATATACATGTATATATATACATATATGTAAGTATATATATATACATATATACATATATATATACATAAATACATATATACATGTATATATATACATATAAGTAAGTATAGATATATATATATAAACATACGTATATACATACGTAGATGAATATATATACATATATGTATGTATGTATATATATATATACACACATACATATATATACATACATGCACACACATACATATGCAGGTGTGTATGTATCGTAGCAACACAAGAACATAATTATGCCAATAATAGAATAAACTAACACATCTCTTCCATTCCACCTCTTTACTATTCGTCAATAGACAGGTATTTAACCAGTTAGCCAATTGATTATTCGATTTAACATTCGTTTAATCAATCACTGCTACGTTACTCAAAGTCCTTTCATTGCCATTAGCAACCTCTTCAGTGAGTTGTTCTCACTTCTTGAAATTGAAATTTTGATGATGTCGGGCATGAAAGTGAAAACAATGATAATAAGGATTAGCACATATGATATAAATATGAACAAAACTATAGAAGTTTTATCAGGATTCCTACAAATACACGCTCTCCACCACCCACATCCATAATATAGCTCTGCTTGGAGCAGTACAATCACTTCGATAGAAATTATTGATACTATAGCAGATTTCAAATAGAACACTTATACACAACACAGAACCTTTACAATAGGCAATTCATAAAATAAAACAATACAAATTGAAATTTAAATATCACCAAATAAAAATATATTAATAGATATATCGAAGCATGAATATTTCTGTATTCTATTTCTAAAAAGGTACGATATAGCATTCTAAACAATGGAAGAAAAAACATGAAATTTATTCAAGTATTGATTTGATTTTGGGAAAAATGAAAGGCAATAATAAACTGACCCCGAAAGCAAAACAAAAACAGAAGTTGTACATCAACCACTTGCAAGAGAAAATATGACTTACGGAGGTGTAAGAGGCATAAAAAAACTGGATCTCGGTTTATTTTATCCTCCTACATCGCATGCTATTTTAAAACTGCGAATGATAGAGGATTACTGCGATATGAGCATAATGATGAAAATTATTTAAAGGAACCCTTTTACAGAAGTACTGACATGTTAGGTTTTTCGAAATATCTATATGGAAGACTACAAGGAAAGGAATTTAAGACACTTGACCTATACAGTATTCAATGTTTCATCTCCAGCAAACGAAAAAGTAACTTTTTTGCATATATATAAAGAACAATTGCCATTTTTGTAATGTATCTCGAGATTACGCAAACTCGAGATATCTCCCCTAAAATTAATTATGGAAACAAATATCCAGTGAAAATTGACATCGAAAGGGGAAAACGATTTAAACCAGAACATAGATACATAAGTTCGCACACTAACACACGCGTGCGCTCGCACACACGCACACACATACACACACACACGCACCACACACGCACGCACACACATACAATGCATTCATAACGGAAGTGGATCTGCATTGGGTGACACATCCAGACGATTCGCAGAATACCACTGAATCAGATTTAACTTTAAAAATGCAAATACAGTACATTTTCAGTTTGACAACGTTTCGCACCTACTTTAAAGACGAAGCGAACCACGTAGCTTATACGGCCTTCTCATTAATTCTTTGATACCTAAAGAATAATTTAGAATAATGGTTAATCAATATCACAAATGAAAGAGGAATAGAAATACGCAGGAAAACGAGAAATCTTCACAAGATCATACCAGTACATAAATGGTTCTTCACCCAAAATCTCAGAAAAGCACGAAATTCACACCACTTACGCTTTGTCATAATTGTATGATTCAATACTTGGGGTATATCTACAAAATTATATTATTTTAAGAGTTGATATCCATTACAGCACATAAGTGTTCACATAACACATCGTATTAAACAATTATTGATAGTACCTCCTTTAGCTCTTCGTTATTTAATATTCCATCATAAAATACACATACGCAATCAAATTAAAATTAAATCGAAAGTAGCCATACCCCAAATCATTTCGGCTAAATCATTATTTCGTTTAAAAAGCTATTAACAAAATGAGACTGTGCTATTAATTAAAGTAATCAATGCATTATTGAATTTCTTTACCCTTGTCGTTCCTTGATCGCTTATTTCATTTTCGTTTTTATTGTATTTTTTTATAACAATATTTGCTGTTATTAACGGTTTTAGTCACATAATTAAACACAATAATAGAGAATCTCCGATGATTTATCGGCTAAATAAAAGAAAAAAAATGTTTTTGTAACGCAAAAGAAAAATTACGACACAATATGTTATTAAAATTTATAAGCAGCCCATTCAGTGTGAGAAGATAAAAATGTAACTTGACGTTTTTCATTTCAGTAAAATCTTCATACCTTAGTTATTTGGTCAATAAAAGAAGAAATAAGTATGTGATATTAAAATTAATTGAAATTATTGCCGGGCGTTCCATTATCAATTTGCAGAAACGTCTAGATCAGATATATCCATCAAATATCTATCAGGCATATTGATGTTTTCCCCCAGAAGATCTAACGTCTACGTTCCATAACAAAATGAAGTAACATATGTAGAACTAAATATTCTGCACATAAAACATTGTAACATTAATATCACATGTAAGGCGACGAACTGTGAGAATTGTTAGCAACGCCGGGAAAAATTTTTATTTGTATTTCGTTCGTCTTTACCTTGTTCTGAGTTCAATTCCACCGAGGCTGACTTTCCTTTTCATCCTTTCGGGGTCGATACAATAAGCACCAGCTTGTCTCAAAATTCAAGAATTTCAAACCGATATTAATAACACATGTCTAAACATACACAGATTTCGATAGATTCCGTAGGACAGGAATGGCTGAGCAAGGTTTGGGAAAGCAAAGTGTGTTGTAACACTACGCACATCATTAGTATAACCATCTGAATTTCTTTGGCGTTTTAGAAAGGGATATGCGTGTGAGTTGTGTGTTTGCATGCGTTTGTGTGACTATGGTTTTTGTAAAATTTCTAGGTTCTTAAGTTTTCTTACTTGATAACTAAACGAGCAAAACATTCAATGAATGAAAGCCGACGATTGTGTACTTAGCGTCGAAAATTATCTAAGGAGAATAATAATTGTTTAATGCGAAGATTCATCATTAAGACCTTTATCTCATCGAGAAAATGGGTTTAACGGTGAAATGTCCAGGAACTATAAATTGTATGCGTATGTGTGAATATCTATCTATATGTATAACATATGGTATAATTATAAACAGGGTAAATTTTAGCCATTTCTCCGCAGAGTGAAAAGAAAATGATGATGAAGAACCTTAATCGATTTTCGAACCTCATTGAGTACTCATGAGAAGCTCCCACATCATTGTAACAGTCCCTCAAAGAGAAAGCAGCTAAACTGTTTATATACTCAACAAATGCAGCAGTTACTCTGTGAAGTAGTCCTTAATTTGCATACCGAAAGTGTTTAACATCATAAATACCAGTGGCCAGTCCATCCACACAGTAACGAGATATAGTAAATATGCAACAAACGGCAAACGGTATAATTATAGACACGGCAGGTTTTAGCCTTTTCCCCACAGACTAAAAAAAATGAACAAACTTAATCGATTTTCGAACCTTATTGGGTTCTCATCAGAGGCGTCCACATCATTGTACCATATATATATATATCACCATGACCGACCAGGCTATCAGATGTTGCTACACATCGCTTGTCACAATGCGCTTCGCATTGTCTTTAGCCTTCAAATGACGCCACCCCGCTGGCTAAGCGAGCAGGCCAACAGAAGAAAGAGTGAGAGAAAGTTGTGGCGAAAGAGTACAGCAGGGATCGCCACCACACCCTGCCGGAATATATATATATATATATATATATATATATATATATATATATATATGTATGTATGTATATCGTTTTCTCCACTTTTCTCTCTTTCTCTCCCTCTTTTTTCCCCTCACAGTGCTTTCTATCGAAGACCATAGGTTAGAACCGCCGAAGACGTTTCCATTCTCCCCGAGTATCAAACTAATACACCTGCTTGTTATTTCTGCACCTATCTTCGTATTTTGTTTTCTGTAAATTGGAAGTATGTGTATCTGTATAAATACATACACACATACATACATACATACATACACACATACATACATACACACATACATACATACATACATACATACATACATACATACATACATACACACATACATACATACATACATACATACATACATACATACATACATACATACATACTGTATCAGTGAAAGAGAGAATTCCTACCTATGCTAAACTATTGAGAAATCTGCAGTTACCCTATCCAGATTACAAGTTAAGGTTTATACCTGTAATTATTGGGGTCTGTTATATGTAACACACTGCCTAAATACTAGTCTTGAGAAATTAGCCATCTCAAAACCAGAAAGAAGAAAGCTGAATTGAAGATTACAGGTTCAAGCCATCACTGAAACTTTAAAAATCTGTAAAGCATTCCAGAAGTTTATCATTTAAGAATATATGCGCATGTCTAGACATGCAGCTATAAGCATAAGAATAAACACATAAAACACACCATCAAAATCGGAACATATACATCCATACATTCATGCTTTCATACAGACATTCAAAAATAACTTGATGCTGTTGAAATTCCAATGAAGGAGTTTTGCATCTCGGTTAGAAACAGGCTCTTTCTCTATTGGCAAGAAATCTTGAAATAAAACTGAACAATGTCATACATACATACATACAAACATACATACATACATACATACATACATACATACATACATTACATACATACATACATACATACATACATACATACATACATACATACATACATACATACATACATACATACATATGGGTGTGTATGAATAAATCTCTCTTGATTCACCAATAGTGATGAATTACAGGACTCAATATAATTGTAAAATATTCTTTAATATATTGTGACTCAAAGGCTTGATCACGCGTTGATAAACCGAGGAGCCTGTATTTCCTTTGAAGTATTATTCCTTGCTTGAATATATTTTGAAATATCAACTAAAAGTTTGAAGGAAACGCTTGTCCCTATGTTCTTTTGTATAAAAACTTTTGTGAAAGACACATACATACACATGCACACCAACATGTAAGTATATATATATATATATATATTATGCATGCATGTATTACGTTTGTATGTCTGTCTGTATGTATATACGTATATATATATATATATATATGTGTGTGTGTGTGTGTGGTGTGTGTGTGTGTTTATGTATGTATGTACGTCATTATTCAGTTTTATTTCACGATTTCCTGCCAATAGACAAAAAGCCGCTTTGGAACCTAGGTCCAAGGCTCCTTCATTGAAACTTCAACAACACCAACAGTGTATTTTTGTATGTATGTATCTATAAATGTATGTATGCATGCATGCATGTATGTGTTTATTCATTTATTTATTCATGTGTGTATATGTATGCATGTAGCTATGTTTGTGTGGAAGAAAACTCCTTCACACACGAGATACCAATTAAAAGATTTAAGTTTCCTCTGAATATCCATTAAACAGCGAATCGCAATGAAGATAACAAAAGGGATTAACTCCTCTCACCCATGAAAACAAACCAATGAATAGTAAAACATGGTAAATATCATTTCGAGATTTGATATTTGACATGGTTTATTTATTATATTTCCCTAGAAAAGGTGTGTGATGTTTTCAGCGTAAATCAGTGCCTCTGCAGGGTTCTGCGATATTCTGAGTGAGTGCGAGAGTCTATCAAAATACATGTGTGAATGAGCCTCTGACATTAACGTGGATAGCTTTGTGGCGTCGCAACTGTGAGGAGGGTTGTGACTTCACTTTCTTGAGAAGGCCAACGGCAGGACAAATGTGAAAGTCTTTGTGACATTGCCAGTGTGAAAGTGTCTTCCATATGGCAAGCGTGAGAGCAATTGTGAGAATGCCAATGTTAAAATTTCCGTGATTGATAATGTGGGAGGGTTTGTCCCATTGCTAATGTGGAAGGGCCTGTGACATGGGAAATTGGAGAGGGTCTGTGAGATTGCTAGCATGAGTAGCGTTTGTTACATTGCCAATGTCAGCGAGAGAAACCTCATATATAATGGGTTATCGCCCTCCACCTAATATCTCTACCCAAAAGCTCTTTGAAATTCTAAATTTTGCTCCTCCATTAAAAGCTGGAGCTATTACATACCTAAGTTAAGCACGACTGCTTATTGCAGCTCCATATATTATAAAATAAAATTATAGCCTCAGCTACGGTGTGAACTCGTGCCATTCACTACAATTCGTCAATAGTTTAACTCATGTAAACTATACACGTACTAAACAGAGATTACATCTTCGCAGGAACCTATGCAGAAGGATACCCACACATGTAGACATGCACGAGGCAGATCTCCCTGTAGATTTATATTAAATCTCATTCACTGTTTCGTGGTGCTATATTTTATTGTTAGCAAATATGGAGAGGAAAACTGTAGTAAAAGGAATCGTTGGAACTGGCTGAAATATATTTCGTGGCGACGCAGTAATACAATTCGTGCCGACAGCATAACTAGTCTGCTAAATTAATTGATTTCAGACTAATTGAATTTCTAACAAATCTGTGATTAGTGTGCGCCTCTATAGCATGATGTGAATCTAATCACTGCCAGGACACACACACACACACACACACACACACACACACAAGCACACACGCGCGCGCAGAAGCACCTACGCACATGCATACACGCGTACATGTGCGCAGCCTACAACCATAGATTTCATGAGATGCAACTTACAGAACATGGGACAGTCTACAGACCTTGTCGTCAACAAAACCTATATTACTTGTCACAGAAATAGAAGCCATTTTACATTCTTTGATGCTCTTCTGGCAGTTGGAGTTGTCAGATTCAAATACTAAAGCCAAATATAAATTAATGCTCCAATATATTCTGTATTTTGTCTTTATAAATGGAGTGATCAACATTTTATACAGCTTCTTCGTATTAAGGTTGCCCCCAATTAGCTACCCCTAATTCTTTTTCAATCTCGTGAGGCTTAATTGCATTTGAAGGAAAGTGTAGAAGAATTAAGATATATTACTACCGGTAATGAAATGAAGCAAGGCCAATCGAAACGCTCTTCTTCTGAGACACAAGATGGCTAATGTTGATAAAGTATCAAAGCCATACATTTACGAATTTATACAACCACTCACCCACGCACTCATACAGAAGTACACATACACCCACACTCAAAAAACACGCTCATCATCATCGTCATTGTTCGAACGTGGTCGAGACAATGGAATTTGATATGTTACGCCAGACTTCACGGTCCATCATAGCATTACGGAGGTCCTGTTGCTGGATGCCTGTATCCCTGGAGATTACATCAGGGTAGGAGAGTGTGCGCCCTCTGGTATTGCGAGAAGATGGCTTCCAGAGGAGAAGAGTAGAGATTGTCTCGTTTTCAGCTCTACAACAATGTCCAGCAAACTGGACTCTTCTACCTTTCACAAGAGATGACACAGGTGGTAATTTCCCATATATTTGGACTTTGGTTGGATGAAGCTTCCCCGAGAGATTTTGAGCCCTCATAAGGAGGCGAGTGTAAGTTCCATCCAACAGCCTCTCAAGCTTCTTTGATAACGTCCAGGTTTCTGAGCCATATAGTAGAATTGGTTCGACTGTGGCTTTGAAGAGGAGAGAGGGTAGGAGGGGGAAGTGAGAGCAGAATATACAGAAGAACGGAGAGGGAGAGAAATAGAGAGAGAGAATAAGTAGGAGAATTACGCAGATATATTTGCATGTAAAAATAGATTTATATATGTGTGCAAAAAACTGGGCAGCTTGTTTGAGGTAAAAAGTGAAGCCACGATAGCTAATAGTTGTCTGAGACATTATAATGCATATTCCCTCAAGTGTACATTCAGACACATACATACTTGTGTATAGATATGTTTGTGTATACATTTGTATATATATATATATATATATATATGTATGTGTGTGTGTGTGTATGCATTACACATATATATATGTATGCATTACACATGTATGTGTGCATATATTTTTGATAAGAAAAATTTTATTGCAGTTCGATAATGATTAATTTCGTTACCATGGGAACATAACCAATAAAAATTAGCGCTAATCAAAGTTTATCGAGTGTCGATATAATTTCCACTGTTAAAACTGAGGTTCTATTAGGACTGGTACGGTTAATTTTTCTGCATATTTTTGTCCGTTTCATCTTTGTCCCCTTGAATCAAGCAATTTATGTCCCATGTTTACATTATGCAGTAATAATGAATATCACATGAGTATTATTGCAGCGTGCCCTTTTTCTGTCTCTCCAGATGTAAGAACCAGATGCTCCACAGAGACAAGATGGACACCTACTGAACGCTAAAACATAAGCACTTAAAACAGTTAATAAAATTGCATTGAAGTTGCATATTATCCCGCAAGTGATGCCTAATTCTACTTTAATGAACGTGTGTTATACAAAAGGTGCAGACGTAGCGGTGTGGTAAGAAGCTTGCTCCCCAACCACATGGTTCCGGGTTCAGTTACTCTTCGTGGCTCCTTGGGCAAGTGTCTTCGACTCTAGAGTCAGGCTGACCAATGTTTTGTGAAAAAGCTGAAAGAAGTCCATCGTATATATATATATATATATATATATATATATATATATATGTGTGTGTGCATGTATGTGTTTGTGTGTGTGTGTGTGTGTGTCTTTGTGTCGGCAAAAGAAACCAATAGAGTAAGTACTTCGCTTAAAAAATGAGTCCTAGAGTTGATTTGTTCGACGAAAACCTTTCAAGGCGGTGCTCCAACATGGCCACAGTCAAATGACTGAAACAAGTAAAAGACAAAAAAAAAATGC